>NC_057810.1:404072527-404086505 GCF_018294505.1 Triticum aestivum | reverse complement strand
GGATTTTTGACAAACTTAGGCGAGTCCTTGGACTGCAGCTAAGCCTCCGAGTGGAAGTCTGGCTTACCACTCGGTAGGATTTTGATAACTTAGGCGAGTGCTTGGACTGCAGCTAAGCCCCCGAGTGAGAGGGTTGCTCTTCACTCGGTAGGATTTTTGACAAACTTAGGCGAGTCCTTGGACTGCATCTAAGCCTCCGAGTGAGAGGGTTGCTCTTCACTCGGTAGGATTTTGATAAACTTAGGCGAGTCCTTGGACTGCAGCTAAGCCTCCGAGTGGAAGTCTGGCTTACCACTCGGTAGGATTTTGATAACTTAGGCGAAACGGATTCGCAGCTAAGCCTCCGAGTGGGAGTCTGGCTCACCACTCGGTAGGATTTTTACAAACTTAGACGAAACAGATTCGCAGCTAAGTCACCCACTGAGGGGGAATTTTATTGGACAAAAATAAAAAGTGACAGAAATTATGGAGGAACTATGACACTATTATTTTGAGGTCCATGAACTACAGAAGTACTTTATTGCAACTCATCCGAGTGATAAAACTTAAGTATAAAATGGGCGGAGTAGCTCCGCGTTCCAAGCTCGGGGCTCGTCGATATTATGCTCAACGTTGTAAAGACGGTACGCCCCGTTGTGAAGAACCTTGGTGACGATGAAGGGACCTTCCCAAGAAGGAGCAAGCTTGTGTGGTTTGTGCTGATCCACTCGGAGAACCAAATCCCCTTCCTGGAAGGCTCGACCTCTCACATTTCTAGCGTGGAAACGACGCAAATCTTGTTGGTAGATGGTCGAGCGGATCAGAGCCATCTCCCTTTCTTCCTCTAAAAGGTCGACTGCGTCCTGCCGCGCTTGTTCAGCCTCTGCTTCGTTGTAGATTTCAACTCGAGGAGCATTGTGGAGAAGATCACTCGGCAAGACTGCTTCAGCTCCGTAGACCAAGAAGAATGGAGTTCTTCCGATCGACCGATTAGGTGTGGTCCGCAGTCCCCAAAGCACTAAGGGAAGTTCGTCAACCCAAGCTCCAGCCGCGTGTTTGAGATCACGCATCAGTCGGGGCTTCAATCCCTTAAGGATCAGTCCATTAGCTCGCTCTGCTTGTCCATTCGACTGCGGATGGGCGACTGAAGCGTAGTCAACCCGTGTGCCTTGGGAGTTGCAGAAATCTCTGAATTCCTCCGAGTCGAAGTTCGATCCATTATCCGTAATGATGCTGTGCGGGACTCCATATCTGAATATTAGTTCCCTGATGAAGCTAACAGCAGTACCGGTGTCAAGGTTCTTGATTGGTTTAGCCTCGATCCACTTGGTGAACTTGTCGACTGCCACCAGTACATGCGTGAAGCCACTTCGTCCTGTTCTCAAAGGACCGACCATGTCCAGTCCCCATACAGCGAAAGGCCAAATGAGTGGGATGGTCTTCAGAGCTGACGCAGGCTTGTGCAGCATATTCGAGTAGAACTGACATCCCTCGCACTTATCCACTATCTCTTTTGCCATCTCATTCGCCTTTGGCCAGTAAAATCCGGCTCGGTATGCTTTGGCCACGATGGTCCGAGAGGACGCATGATGACCACAGGTCCCCGAGTGGATATCATTGAGGATGAGTCGACCTTCTTCTGGTGTTATGCACTTCTGACCAACTCCAGTCGCGCTTTCTCTGTACAATTGTCCTTTGATTACGGTAAAGGCCTTAGATTGACGGACGATCTGTCGAGCCTCTTCCTCATCCTCCGGGAGCTCTTTTCTCAGGATACACGCGACGTATGGAACTGTCCAGTCGGGAATGACCACCAAGACCTCCATGATCAAGTCGACCACCGCTGGGACTTCAACCTCAGTCGGATCCGTGGCACTCTTGGGCTGTGGAGTTTCTTCGGTGAAAGGATCTTCTTTGACTGACGGAGTGTGTATATGCTCCAAGAACACACCACTCGGAATGGCTTCTCTCTTGGAACCTATCTTTGCTAGATCATCAGCTGCTTGATTTTTCAGTCGGGGTATATGATGGAGCTCTAACCCCTCGAACTTCTTTTCCAGCTTCCTCACTGCACTGCAGTATCCAGTCATGGTTGGGCTTCTCACGTCCCACTCTTTCATCACCTGGTTGACCACTAAATCCGAGTCGCCATAGACCATCAGGCGACGGACGCCGAGTGAAATGGCCATGCGCAACCCATATAAGAGGGCCTCATATTCTGCCTCATTGTTGGAGGAATCAAAGTGAATCTGGAGCACATATCTGAGCTTATCTCCTCTGGGGGAAACCAGGACAACCCCAGCACCGGAACCATTCAACATCTTAGAGCCATCAAAGAACATGGTCCAATGCTCCGAGTGAACTTCAGTCGGCTGCTGTTGTTCAATCCACTCGGCGAGGAAATCTGCTATTGCCTGGGACTTAATGGCTTTCTTTGCCTCAAACTTGATATCAAGGGGAAGAAGTTCAATCGCCCATTTGGCCACTCGACCACTTGCATCTCTGTTGTGCAGAATCTCTGATAGTGGAGCGTCGCTGACGACTGTGATGGAATGATCAGAAAAATAATGAGCAACCTTCTTTGTGGTCATGTATATTCCATACACAAGCTTCTGATAATGAGGATATCTCTGCTTGGATGGAGTCAAGACTTCAGACAAATAATACACTGGGCGCTGAACTTTGAGAGCTTTTCCTTCTTCTTCCCGCTCGACCGTAAGCACAGTACTGACAACTTGTCGTGTGGCTGCGATATAGAGCAACAGAGGCTCTTTGCTGATTGGAGCAGCAAGCACCGGCTGGGTGGAGAGCAGAGCTTTTAGCTCGGCAAACGCTGCATCAGCTTCTGGAGTCCACTCGAACTTGTCTGTCTTCTTCATCAGTCGGTAAAGAGGCAATGCCTTTTCACCGAGTCGTGAGATGAATCGACTTAATGCGGCCAAGCATCCAGTAAGCTTCTGGACATCATGCACTCGCACAGGGCGTTTCATTCGGAGAATAGTGCCAATCTTCTCTGGGTTAGCGTCAATTCCCCATTCAGAAACGAGAAAACCGAGTAACTTGCCACCAGGAACTCCAAATGTGCACTTTGATGGATTGAGCTTGATATCATATCTTCTGAGGTTGGCAAATGTTTCGGCGAGATCAGCGAGCAGGTTGGAACCTTTTCATGACTTGACAACAATATCATCCATATATGCTTCCACATTCCGACTGATTTGAGTGAGTAGACACTTCTGAATCATTCGCATAAATGTGGCTCCAGCATTCTTGAGGCCGAATGGCATGGTGATATAGTAGAAGCACCCGAATGGAGTGATGAAAGCTGTTTTTACCTCGTCGGGTCCGTACAGACGGATCTGGTGGTACCCGGAGTAGGCATCTAAAAAAGATAGCCTCTCGCATCCCGCGGTCGAGTCAACAATTTGATCTATGCAAGGGAGAGGAAAATGATCTTTCGGGCAGGCCCGGTTGATGTGCTTGAAATCAATGCACATTCGGAGCGACTTGTCCTTCTTAGGAACCATGACGACATTAGCGAGCCACTCGGAGTGGTATATCTCTCGGATAAATCCTGCCGCCAACAGTCGAGCCACTTCTTCACCAATGGCTTTTCTCTTCTGGACGGCGGACCGCCGAAGATGCTCTTTGACTAGTTTTGCAGATGAGTCGACTCTTAGGCGATGCTCAGCCAGTCCCCTGGGAACACCTGGCATGTCAGCGGGCTTCCATGCAAAAATGTCCCAGTTCTCACGGAGGAACTGGATGAGTGCTTCTTCCTATTTTGGGTCGAGTGTTGTGGAGATGTGGGTCGGAGCTGCATCGGGGTCGGTCGGGTGAATGTGAACAGGCTTCGTCTCACCGGACGACTGGAATGCAGACTCTGTGGCGGGTTTCTTTGATCGCAGCAAGTCACTCGGATCTGCGTTTTGCTTGTATTCCTCGAACTCGACCGCTGTCACCTGGGAATCGGCAATCTTGGAGCCCTTCTGAAAGCACTCTTCTGCCTTTTTCCTATTGCCGGTGACAGTGATCACTCCTTTGGGGCCGGGCATCTTCAATTTGAGGTACACGTAACATGGTCGAGCCATGAACCGTGCGTAAGCTGGTCTCCCCAAAATGGCATGATATGCACTCTGAAAATCCACGACCTCAAACGTCAACTTTTCTTTGCGAAAATGTTTCGAATCACCAAACACCACGTCCAAAGCTATTTGACCGAGTGACTCGGCTTTCTTCCCTGGTATAACTCCGTGAAAGCTCATGTTACTAGTGCTCAGTCGGGACATCGGAATGCCCATTCCTTTCAGTGTGTCTGCATACAACAAATTCAGCCCGCTTCCACCATCCATCAGCACCTTTGTCAGTCGAGTGCCTTCGACAACTGGATCGACCACCAAAGCTTGCCTCCCAGGGGTGGCAATATGAGTCGGGTGATCAGATTGGTCGAATGTGATGGGTATTTGAGACCATTTCAGATAATTTGCTTTTGCTGGGGCAACCATGTTCACCTCTCGGTTAATGACTTTCAGTCGACTCCTGCTTTCCACATCTGCAAAGATCATCAGAGTGGAGTTGATATGCGGATATCCTTCCTCACTGTCCTCCTTGTCTTCAGCCTTGTCCGACTCCTTCTCCTTGTCCTTAGACTGTTTTCCCTGAAACTGCTGGATCAGGAGTCGACATTGGCGAGTGGTGTGCTTTGGGTAGATGATATTCCCCTCTTCGTCTTTCTTCGTGTGGATGTGACATGGCATATCCATTACGCCGTTCCCTTCTTTATCCTTTACCTTCTTGGGGTTCCAGGATCCTTTTGGTTTCCCCTTAAACTTTCCCTGAGTCACGGCCAGAGCCTCTCCAGGAGCTGCCGGTTCAGCCTTCCGCTTCTGTTTCCGACTGGTGTTTCCTTTTTCCGACTGACTCGGCTTGTGCTTGCCGCTTCGGAGTCGGTCTTCTTCTTCGCCGTTGGCGTACTTGGTAGCAATCTCCATCATCCGACTCAAGGTCATGTCACCGGTTCGACCAAACTTCAAACTCAGTCCTCTGTTCTTGACGCCATCTTTGAAGGCGCAGACTGCCTGATGATCAGACACATTCTCCATAGTGTGGTGCAAAGTGATCCACCTCTGAATATACTCTCTGAGAGTCTCATTAGCCTTCTGCACGCAGACTTGCAACTCTGTCAGTCCAGCTGGTCGCTTGCAAGTTCCTTCAAACGTTCTGATGAACACTCAGGACAGATCCTCCCAAGTGTAAATGCTGCTAGGAGGTAATTGAGTCAACCATGCCCTGGCAGAACCTTCCAGCATGAGGGGTAAATGCTTCATGGCCACCTCGTCGCTCCCACCACCAATCTGAACTGCCACTCGATAGTCCTCAAGCCAAGTTTCAGGCTTAGACTCACCAGTGAACTTGCTGACTCCTGTTGCCAACCTGAAATTGGGAGGGATAACTGCAGCTCTGATAGCTCTGCTGAAACATTCAGGACCAGAAACATGCACTCGACTGCTTGTGGGTACATCTCTGTCGAGTCCGCCTCGATGGGCTCTGTTCCGGTCGACCAAACCTTGCACGATAATGGATCGCGCGTCGAAGCCTGGTTCTCTGGGGTCGACTGGAACCCTTCGCCCTGTACTGTACTGACGCCTGTCATCTTGCTGCCAAGGAGCGTAAGACCCACCCCTCGGAGGGGAATTGGGCACTCAACGCCTATCATCTCGGTCGAGACGGTCGCCATATTGATCTCGCCGATTCTCGCGCTCTTCACGCCGCGGAGGCGATCTGGGGCTGTGAGCCGACTGAACCGTATTCGCAGTGACGGATCGACTGTGAATTCTGTTGCGCGACTGAGACACGGCTGAATTCTGATCTCCTGCTGCCCGGAGCAGATCCCTGATCTGCAGCAAACCTCTGCCAGCTTCCGACTGCGAAGGCTGGATGGACTCTGCTATACAGGTCGCAGCTGCTAAATTCTGGATTGGGGTTCGATATACCTGAGTCGGCGGGAAGAGTTGACGTCGATTGGTGTCGGGAACTCGTTGCCGCGCCCGCTCGTCGAGTGCTCGCTGAAGATTCTACAGTCGAGTGCGTTCGGCCAAATTGGCCAGACGTGCCTCCTCCAAGGCGCGAGCCTCGGGGGTTTCTCCTGCGATGGGAGTACGCAGGGCATCCACGTTCCTGCGGCGAAGTTCCTCTCTTTGCAGAGAGTCGAGTGGCTTGAGCTGGTACTCTTCGTAGCCTCGAACGGAGTCGCCTCTGTCACCTGCTCCACCATCACGGGCGAAGCCAGGGGGACTGCGGGGCCCGTCGACCATCAAGATTTCCGCCACTGGATCACTGCTACCGCACTCGGATGCAGTCTCTACGGAGCCAGTCGACAGATCAAACAAGCCGTAGAGAGATTCGTCGGGCTCGATTGCCGCAACTTGGGTGGTGGTCGATTGGCGAGCCACCGCGTGCCTCACCCATCGCTGAAGCCTCGACCGGCCCGAGCGCTTGCGCTGGCGGGAGACCGGGAGGGTGGACGATGGAGGAGCCGACCGATACTGGGTCGACGGTTGCCGCAGCAGAACGCCGTGGACACATGCGCGAAAATGCGTCGCACCGCGGACAGGGAGCACATCAACGTCGAGTGGAGCCTCATGGAGCCACGCGGAATCGTCGGCGATGAAGGTGAGAGTGCCGAGACGGATCTCTTGACCCCCGACCAAAACTCCAGCAGACACCATGATGAAAGTACTCGGAAGAATCGCAACTTCTCCACAAAAATCGCTAAAACACCTGCCCCACGGTGGGCGCCAACTGTCGTGGTTCTAAGCCTGACAGTAGAGTGGGGGGTAGGTATGGAGAGGCAAGGTCCTAGCTATGGAGAGGTTGTAAACACAAGGGATGTACGAGTTCAGGCCCTTCTCGAAAGAAGTAATAGCCCTACGTCTCAGAGCCCGGAGGCGGTCGAGTGGATTATGAGTATATGAGTTACAAGGTGCCGAACCCCTCTACCTGTGGAGGGGGGTGGCTTATATAGAGTGCGCCAGGACCCCAGCCAGCCCACGTAGGAGAGGGTTTAAGGTGAGTTAAGTCTGGGGCGTTACTGGTAACGCCCCACATAAAGTGCCTTTACTATCATAAAGTCTACTTAATTACAGGCCGTTGCAGTGCAAAGTGCCTCTTGACCTTCTGGTGGTCGAGTGAGTCTTCGTGGTCGAGTCCTTCAAGTCAGTCGAGTGTGTCCCTCGTTGGTCGACTGGAAGGCGACTTCTTCTAAGGGTGTCCTTGGGTAAGGTACTTAGATCAGGTCCATGACCCTACCCTAGGTACATAACCCCATCAGCAACCTTCTGTACCCGTGAGATCCCATCTAGGGGCCTTTTCCGGTGTCCTGTCGGAGGGGGATTCGATCATGGAGGGCTTCTACATCAACACCATTGCGCTTCTGATGAAGCATGAGTAGTTTACCACAGACCTACGGGTCCATAGCTAGTAGCAGATGGCTTCTTCTCTCTCTTTCATTCTCAATACCATGTTCTCCTCGATGTTCTTGGAGATATATTCGATGTAATACGCTTTTGCGTTGTGTTTGCCGAGATCAGATGAATTGTGGATTTACGATAAGATTATCTAGGAATATTATTTGAATCTTCTCTGAATTCTTATATGCATGATTTGATATCTTTGCAAGTCTCTTCAAATTATCGGTTTAGTTTTGCCTGCTAGATTGGTTTTTCTTGCAATGAGAGAAGTACTTAGCTTTGCGTTCAATCTAACAGTGTCCTTTCCCAATGACAGTAGGGGTAGCAAGGCACGTATTGTATTGTTGCCATCGAGGATAAAAATATGGGGTTTTCATCATATTGCTTGAGTTAATTCCTCTACATCATGTCATCTTACTTAATGTGTTACTCCATTCTTTATGAACTTAATACTCTAGATTCATGGTGGATAGCGGTCGATGTGTGGAGTAATAGTAGTAGATGCAGAATTATTTTGATCTACTTGACACGGATGTGATGCCTATGTTCATGATCATTGCCTTAGATATCGTCATAATTATGTGCTCTTCTGTCAATCGCTCGGCAGTAATTTGTTCACCCACCATATTATTTGCTATGTTGAGAGAAGCCACTAGTGAAACCTATGGCCCCCGGGTCTCTTTTCCATCATATAAGTTCTCGTTTCCATCATATTAGTTTCCGATCTACTATTTCGCAATCTTTTAATTTCCGATCTATAAACCAAAAATACCAAAAATATTTACTTTATCGTTTATCTATCTCTATTAGATCTCACTTTTGCAAGTAACCGTGAAGGGATTAACAACCCCTTTATTGTGTTGGGTGCAAGTTTGTTTGATTGTTTGTGCAAGTATTCAGTGACTTGTGCATTGTCTCCTACTGGATTGATACCTTGGTTCTCAAACTGAGGAAAATACTTACTCTACTTTGCTGCATTACCCTTTCCTCTTCAAGGGAAAAACCAACGCAAGTTCAAGAGGTAGCATTTAACTGAACGGGTCAGTGACCAGTGGGTCCCACTAGTCGGTTTTTACTTCATTGACTGCTGATGCGGTAGTGACGAAGTGCTGATATCATAATAGCTTTTCTGGATTATTTCTATTTCAGAAATGATTTGGAAATTCCAGAAAAATAGTTAAACTTCAAACAATCATAGAAATTAAACCGTAGCTCAGAATGAAATAATTTATATATGAAAAAATATCAGAAAAATCCAATCTATCCATTCCTGCTACATTTATGCATGCTTAACCAACTTATACATACTGTATAAGTGAAAGCACTAATTGGCATTTAAAGTGCTTAATATGTGAGTTTGCATTTGAGCCCTTGGTTCAAATGGACCTCATTTAAAGTGTTTCTAGATACATTAGCACAATCCATAGCATTATTGCCATGTCATCTTCATGCATCATATTGTTGCATATGTTGTGTATTGGTTGCCGGCACCGTCCTTCTCGATAGGTTCTGCACCGCAGAGTGTTCCAGAGTACCTGTCTGAGGAGCGGTGCTCCATTGTTGTTATTCCAGGCAAGCAAAACTCCTTGAGCTTTTGATACAATCCCACTCTCTCGCTCCTATTCTCTTTACTGCATTCAGACAACAGTGTTTCCACTATTACTTGTTGCGGTAGATGAACCCACTTCCTCTGCATGACCTGTGTTTGCCACAATAATTAGTAAAAACCTTACTAGCATGGTTTAGGAGTTGCTTGAGCCCCTATTGTGATCTTTACCATGTTATGTCTGTTATGCCTGCTATGCTTAGAATTGTGTCCGTTCTGGTTCATCTGGATGATGGATCGGCGTGAATCGACGGTGTTCTGATGACGGGAGCTAAGTGTGTGAACACGATTTGGTAAAGGTAGCGATGAGAGGCCATGTAGGAGTACATGGTCGGTTGTCTCATTGGGACCATCCTTAAGAACTGAGTCATGTGTATATTATCCAAGAACAACTACTACCACACATTGGGCCTTCAAATATGACCTTGCTCGACTTATTAATCGCCCTGATCTCTGTCCAGGAGTTGCAACTAGTTTTTGGTATTTATAGGTCGTGCTGGGGGCCATGCATAGCGCTGGCCGGAGGGGTAGGCTTTGATGCAGCAGGCACCATGGTCGGGTGTACCAAGCATAGAACCATCTGACGAGATGGACTGGGGAACCATGTACACATCATTTGAGGCCGTGATGGAAACCTCGATCGGACTTCCGTTGTGGGTCAGTTCTCAGATAGGCGATAAACCTGGACTAGAATCTTGTGTGGTTAGTCAGGTCATGGTCTACGCCCAGGTCGGCTTTTGCTTGATGTCTGGTGAGCACATGTCATGTGCAAGCGCTAAGTGGTGAAAACATGTGTGAAGAAGTACACCACTTCAGGGTACTGATCTATTCAAATAGCCGCGTCCGCGGATATGGACTACTTGGAGACTTATATGGTCATAGACAACTTGAAGTGGATACTCTAAAATGCACAAGATAAGCGTGAGTGCTATGGATGGCATTTCCGTAGGGAGATGGAAGAGGATACATAGTAGTGTATTGTTGTGGTGGCTAGTGGACTCGTATGCGCTTCCTCACCTCTACTATTAGTCGTAGTACAGGATAGCCACTGAGTCAAAGCTGGCTTACTGCAGTTAAACTCCACCACCCCCTTTGTTGATACTGATGCATATGTATATAGTTCTGATGTAAGTCTTGCTGAGTACATTTGTACTCTCGTTTTCTTATTTATGTTTCTGCAGAGGATACTCCGGTCTAACTAGTAGTTCCACTTGGACTTCAATGAGTAGCTTGTATCCCAGCTACGATCTTGTACCCTTGGGATGGTCTTATAGATAGTCAGGCTTCCTAGACCTTTTCTTTTGTAGTTATCTGTACCCAAACATGTTATGCTTCCGTTGCTTATATGCTTTGTGTGATGGGTCATGTGACCCCTATTTGTAATATCATGTTATGTATGGCTCTTTGGAGCCTCTCAAATAAATATTTGAGTTTGTAGAGTTATGTTGTGATGCCATGTTGTATCTACACATATCGTGCATATTATGTGTATGTTTTGAAATGCATTGGTATGTGTGGGGTCCAACACCTAGTTGTTTATTCTTGGTAGCCTTCCTTATGGGGAAATGTCTCCTAGTTCTTCCACTGAGCCATGGTAGTTCGCTACTACTCTGGAACACTTAGGTTGGCCGGCATGTATTCTTCTTTGACCATGTGGCTGTCCCTTCGGGGAAATGACACGCATTGATCCTTTAAGTCATTGTAGCTTGCTACGAATTGGGTTCATACGTTGATGACCGACACGTTCATTGTTGGGTTACGTATGCCTGTCCCTGTATGTTTGTGCCACCTTGGGTTTACGACTAGTCATGTTGGGCCGGTTTCTCTGTCATATGGATGCTAGCGCCACAATCATATACGTGAGCCAAAATGCGCAAATGGTCCCGACCAAGGTAATGTTGCAGTCGTGGGAATACCGTGCGTGAGGCCGCAAAGTGATATGATGTGTTACATGCTAGATCGGTGTGACTTAGTATCGGGGTCCCAACAACAAGTCCTTGCCAAAATGAATATGAGTGAAGTATGTTGGCGGAGTCACCCTCAAGAAAACTCTAGTTCTTCTTCTTTGGGATCGATATCAACTTGATGGGAATCCTTGGATTTGTAGTTGAACTTGATGATGTAGAGCTTGACGTAGTCTTTGGAACCCACTTGACCATGGCCTTAGGAGCTTGTTCAAATAATTTAATCTCTTCTTGAAGCTTGTCCTTGCCTTTTAGCTTGTGGTCTTGTGGTGGAAGATCATCTTGAGCTTGTGTTCCCTTGAAATAAGTGGGGTCATACTTCTCTTGTTGAGGAACAAACTTTGTCTTGGGGTATTGATCTTCCTCCCACTCAACTCCATTAGCATTGAACTTCCATTCAAAACCAACATCTTGATTCTTCCGGTTCCTTCCTTGCTTGCGTACAATTTCCTCCAATTACTTACTCACAGAAAGACTCTTATAAACACCTTTCTCTATAATTCCCTTCAATAAGCTATTTTCTTACTCAAGTGTAACTTGGCTAAGAGAATCATTAGTGTAATCAAGAGAACTACTAGAAGCAACAATATTGGATTTAACATGGTTAATGTTACTACTAGAGGAAGAATCTTTCTTGCTCTTGTTGCTAGATTTTACTTCTGGCATATAAGTAGACAAGAGGATGATACGTCTCCAACGTATATAATTTATGAAGTATTCATGCCATGTTTAAAATATTTTTACATGATTTTGGTATGATTTGATTAGAACTAACCTGGACTGACGATGTTTTCAGCAGAACTTCCATGGTGCTATTTTTGTGCAGAAATAGAAGTTCTCAGAATGCGCTGAAAATCGACGCGGAATATTTTTGGAAAATATAAAAAATACAGGAACGTAAAGCTACTAGAGTGTAGCGACCAGACCTCAAATGGTCAAGTTTCTGTGCATCAGTGTCATCGCTGGATCGGTAATGCAGACACACACAGTACTCGAGGAATTATAATAGAGTTTCAGTCACACACTTATTTCATCGAGTCCTCATCAAGAGTATGATTACACAAAAATATCATGGATGAAGGCCACCTAAACTAAATAACCGTGGAAGCTTCGAAGGTAAATGAGTCCATCAACTCCAACGGCATAGATGAGTGCAAAACAACGACCTATCGCACCTTATTCGTCGTCTGAGTAGTCTGCAACATGAGACGTTGCAGCCATGTAGGTCAGGGCATTGAATATGCTGGCAGAGTTACACTATAAAGCAATGAAATGCAAGAACTACATCTACATGCAATATTTGGCTGGTGGAGGCTGTAAGTTTGTGATTTTGCATCAAGCTAGTTTTTCCCTACAACAAAGGAATAAATTTATTTAACTACTCCCAAGTTGCCCATTATTTGAGAAAGTAACCCCAACTCAAATCCCAATTAAAAGTATCATCATTAACCCAAATCAAATTAATTAAAGTAACGTGCTGAGATCACATCAATAGATTCAAGTACTAGATACTCAAGATGTCCATAACCGGGGACACGACTAACCATGATTAGTTTAAACACTCTGCAGAGGTTTGCGCACTTTTCCCCACAAGACTTGACCGCATCCATGATTGGATGATCGAGACATAGCCTTTATGAAGCATTAACTCTCTACTTCGGGCGGACCGTACACCTACTTTCCCCTACATCTGCTAGTCCACCTCTTCAAGAGCTCACGCAACTTACTCAACTATGCGAGATCCCATAATGGCTTGTGGCTGCACACGGAAGTTTCTAGCATGAATAATCTTATGATCCCTTTGAACCTGGGTGGCATTCCATAGGAAGAATCACACGGGTACTCTGGGATTTCCCAAAAACAGATAACACTGGGTTCCCCAGGTTCCTCAACCAATCCACCCAGATGTATATTAAAGTTGCCACCATAATGTTATCCACGATTAAATAGCCCTCAAACTCCCATGTGAAAATCACGACCCAATCCCCGTCTACGAGCATGGCTAAGCAATAATAAGCATAACGTATATTCCTGGGGTGATCAAAGGGTATTAGGTTCCTACCTCAGACACTACAACCAAAACTACATGTTCCCAATCCTACTCATGCAAACAATTGAGGGGCAGAACTAATGCATAGTAAAAACTGGCTATAAAAGAGTATGATCAAAATGTAACTTGCCTTGTTGACGATCTGCAAACTCTAGAGATTCGTAGTAACAAGCTTCGCACTCCGAAAAATATAGCATAGACAAACAATAGCATACATAAGCAATCACTTAAATGAAACACGAGAAAAACCATGAAAAGATCCAAATTGAACACGAAACAAGCAAACGTCTTAAACTAACAAGAGTCAAACCTAACAGCATTATTAGCATGTGAATTAGATCTTAATAGTAGGTACATGTGAATAGCTATGATTTGCAAAAAGATTCAACTCAAACGGAGCAACGAAACTCAAAATACAAACGAAACAAGATTGTTTACTAATATGAACTAAACTCAAATTTTACAGTACCAAAATCATGTTCAAGTTGGTTAACAGGAAAGAACAAACTGATATGAAGATTAATGCCCTGGTTTCAACTAATTTGGATAAACGAGTAAAAAGTTATATTCGTTTAAAGATTAGGGGCTAATTCGCGATAAAACTATTCAAAAATAGGTCCCTGGCCGAAAATAAACTAAAAAGAAAAATCCTACGGCACGAACGTTCGCTATCTGAACTTAACAGGCGAAAATCGTTCGTTATAACGAACGAATGAACAGACGTTCGTTAATTAAATAAACCGAATGAAAAACCGATCTAACTAAATGAACCAGCTAACTAAAAACTGACAAAACCTTAATAAAACCGATCTAGGTTTTTACCAAAAAACTGGCATGGTCGTCGGCGGCGGCGGCAAGCGACGGCGCGGCGGCGCCGGCGATGCGAGTGGGCGGCGGCTTGCGCGGGCAG
>NC_057810.1:404066836-404072064 GCF_018294505.1 Triticum aestivum | reverse complement strand
TGCTAGCGGCGGCCCCGCGGTGCTAGCGGCGGCCACGCGGCGGCGGTTGCGGCGGCGACGAGAGGCGATGGCGGCGGCACGGACGGGGTCCAAGGGGCCCGGGGTGGCGCTATTTAAAGGAGGGAGGAGCTTGGCCTCGGGAGAAGTCCCGGGCAGCGACAGCGGCTCTCCCGTGTCCCGGCCGGACTCGGGGACGGCGGTGGAGGCGGTGGCGCGGTGCGGGCCGGCCTGCTTGGCTGGGCCTTCGGCCCAGTCGGGCGGGAAAGAACATTAATAAAAAAATTCGCTCGAAAGAAAAATACTAATAAAATATAAAAAAATCTAGAAATAATTTTCGCCGTCAAAACCTAATATTTAGGACAAGATGCACATTTTTATGGACTAAGATGCCATTTTCAAAAATGCAATATTTTTCTTCAAATAAAATACCAATAAAATCATAGTTTGATTTTAAAATTCTTTCTCCAATATTTCACTTAGGTTGAAGAAGTCATATTATCTTCTCTCATATATTTTTATTTTTGGAAATAATTGGAGAGAAAAATAATAAAACAAATTGATCCTTTCTTCAAATTTGAAATAAACTCAAATATGAATTTTGTGAAACCTCCAACTCTCTCCTTGGGTCCTTGAGTTGCTTAAGATTTCTAGGAGCTCAACCAAATGCAAGAATAAATATGATATGCATATGATGATCTATGTATAACACCTAAATTTAAAATTGGGATGTTACAAACCTACCCCCCTTAAGATGAATATCATCCTTGAGATTCGGGTTGGTCAGCAAAAAGGTTTGGGTGGTCTCTACGGAGATCTTCTTCTCGCTCCCAAGTGGCTTTCTCCTCGGTATGATGGCTCCACTGAACTTTGCAAAAGTTGATAACCTTCCTGTGAGTAACTCGGCTGGAAAACTCGAGAATCTTCACTGGCTTCTCTTCATAGGTCAAATCATTGTCTAACTGAATTGCTTCCAGTCGCACTGTATCTCTCAAAGCAATATCGGCCATCTCTGTGTGGCACTTCTTCACCTGGGAAACGTGAAAGACATCATGAACTCCTGACAATCCTTCTGGCAATTCCAGCTTGTATGCAACTTCTCCCATGCTTTCCAAAACTCTATATGGTCCCACAAAACGTGGTGCTAGCTTTCCCTTGACTCCAAAACGCTTAACTCCTCGAAGTGGGGACACCCGAAGGTATGCTCTATCTCCGATTTCGTAAACTATCTCCTTGCGTTTAGTATCCGCATAACTCTTTTGCCTAGACTGGGCTACCTTGAGTCTGTCGCGAATCAACTTATCCTTCTCTTCTGAGTCTTTGATTATATCTGGTCCAACTGTCGATCTCCAACTTCATCCCACGATAACGGTGTCCTGCACCTCCTTCCGTACAAGGCTTCGAAAGGGGCCATCTTCAAATTGGCTTGATAACTGTTGTTAAAAGAGAACTCTGCATATGGAAAATTGTCATCCCAACTAGATCCATAATCTAGTGCACAAGCTCTCAACATGTCCTCCAGAATCTGATTGACTCTCTCGGTCTGTCCATCTGTCTGTGGATGAAAGGTTGTACTAAACTCTAGCCTGGTTCCCAATGTTTCATGCAGCAGATTCCAAAACTTTGAAGTAAACTAGGTTCCTCTATATGATACAATGGTCCTTGGAACTCCATGCAGACATACGATCCTGGTCATGTATATCTTTGCCAACTTAGCACTCGTATAGGTTGTCTTCACCGGGATGAAATGAGCTACTTTCATCAAACGATTGACTACAACCCAGATAGAGTCATAGCCTGAACGAGTCCTGGGTAATCCAGTGATAAAATCCATACCAAGTTTATCCCACTTCCATTCGGGTATCGGCAATGGTTGTAGCAATCCAGCTGGCTTCTGATGCTCTGCCTTGACTCTCTGACACACATCACATACTGCTACATACTCAGTTATATCCTTCTTCATTCCTGTCCACCAGAAACTTTCCTTCAAATCCAGATACATCTTAGTGTTTCCTGGGTGAATTGAATACGGCGAGTCATGGGCCTCCCGCAGAATCAACTTCCTGATCTCGGGGTCATTAGGCACATATATGCGATCCTCAACCAATAAAGTGTCGTGCTCATCCTCACGAAATCCTTTAGCCTTTCCTTTGCTCATCCTTTCCTTTATCTCTACAATCGCCTTTTCAGTCTTCTGGGCTTCTCTGATCTTACCCAAAAGAGTGGACTGTATTTCCAATGCTGCAACATAATCTCTCGGAACTATCTCCAAGCATAACTCTCAAAGATCATCTACTAGTTGTGGCACCCCAGCTCAGAGAAACCGGAATGCCACGTATTCCAGCCTAGAGATCGGGGAGAAGTCTCTGGAATACAGCACTGCTTGACATAGAACAAATCATCTCTTATTACAAGAATAAATACAAAGGTCTGATGTTACAAGGGTTCACATCAGCATGGCGATAGTACGCCTGTGATACTACACTTGCTCTATGCTAGCAGCAGAACAACTCGAAGCAGCGGAAATCTTCTAGCAGCGGAACGACGACGAAGGTGGTGAACTCCACTCCGCAGGGACTCTGGCTGGGACACGATCTAGCTCGCATGAACGGAAACTACGACAAGCAATCAAGCAATCACAGCATCACTTGTAATCTGGCATGACACGCCAGGTCAGTACATTGAATGTACTTGCAAGCTCACAACAACCAAAAACATCAAGGCAAGACAACAACATAGCATTAAGCAGGTTAATTAAATTGACAGCTACCATGATACAATAGGAACTACTAAGCATGATATGAAACTACTACAATACTGATAAATCAGCATCTTAGATCTCCATAACCATATCTCTCTTGGCTAACCGACCAAGCAATATACCATCTCGATCACCTCGTGATCAAAACCAAACGGTGATCATTCACGGATCACAAATGGACCAACCTTGTGGTCTTGGATCGGGTTACCTTGTAACCAAACGGCGATCTTTCCGGCGATCACAACCATGACCAACACTTGGTCTCAAACGGTGATCTTTCCGGCGATCACTACCATGACCAACACTTGGTCCCCAACATCATCATCGTCATTCTACCAAACTGTTACATCTCACAATATCAACATATACATCACCTATAATTCATTCCGTCATGTGAGTGTTGATCAAACGGTGTGACCTAGTACGAACCCATGCCCATGACCGAGGATGCGGCTATCGATAGTTTAAACAAACATATTCTACAGAGGTAGCGCACTTTACCCACACCACGGAACCCATGGCCTCGCACTCCCATTCGGGTGGACTAACGATGTTCCGACAAAACCGATCTACTGCCATGACACTCTCCCGGCCACTCCGACTCACTCCCCACTGGGCTAGTCCTGGGTGGTCCCATGTCTACCAAAGACACCAACGGCCACCGTCGTGGCCAAAACAATAAACCGTCCCAAACGGGGACATGTGCACATAACAACAACGGGCACACAAGGCTTATGTCCGCCTACCTGATCAGGGTAGCGCGTGCCCATAACCTTCCCTTGTTGGAGGCACTGGCGAGAGACACGGCAATAGCATCGCATTAGGGCCTTCCCATAAAGGCAAATGTGGTTGCACTGGAGAAAGGCCAGTTCGGTGGCACCTGACCAACTTAATGACAGAATTTATCCCCAAAATAGAATTGTGATAACTGATACTCTGATATGAACTATCAAACTATAATCCAAGTCATAGCAATATCAAACAAATAATCTGAGCATAATATCCTCATACCAAAATACTCCAAAGATAGCATAACATTTCTATCATGATGAATCTGAAAACAATAACTCTACTACTCCAATAACCAGAGCAAAGCTATCCTGCTAAGATCCACACGTAAACATCACCTCCGAAACTAATACTCCAAGCAACAGAACATCGACTAGCATCATGAAAATAATCATACTAACCACTAATAATCCAAAGGCAGCATGACATCCAAAGTAATTCTCCAAAATATAATAAAAATATCATCATGAAAACAATCATAATATCAACCACTAATACTCCAATGGCAACATGATACTCATCAACTACAAACATAACTCCTAGTAATCCAAACAATAGCATGGCATCAACAAGATCAAAATAATACTCCGAGAAAATGCCATGCACAGATCACAAGTAGCTAAAACTATATTTTAAACAAGATTAAATAAATTAAACCATGTCACTACATTACAGTGATGCAAATGGAGGGTGTGGCTTGCCTAGGGTGGAAGAAATCACCGTGAGAAAGTGCGAGAAACTCGCGGAACGAATCGCCGGAAACCGTTCTCTCTTGGAGGGGGCTGAATAAGGTTAGGGGCATAATGGTCATGTTCAGAATGTTAAAACATGGTGAAAGCATGACCAACAGAACGGGCTCGACGAAACAAAGAAGTGAGCGTTGGTTTCACCTTAAATAGAGTTACGAGCAAAAAGTTGTGAGGTGTAGAAGACCAGGGACTTTTCTGCAAAAATATCATCACAAACAAGTCCCTGGGTGCATAAGGCAGAGGCGCAAAATTAGAAATACGCTTTCGGTCAGCGAAAACGTACTCGCCCAAAATACGCCTCCATTTGCCACATCATCAGAGGCGGGGCCGGCTCGTGTGACGCTGACGTGCGGGTCCCACGTGGGTGGGGCCCGTCACTTATCCACGTCGGACCGAGCGGGGTCAACACCGTGTGGCTGACGCGCGGGGCCCATGGGCAGGTGGGGTCCTTGGGCACGGTCGTCGTCTTCAACCGCTCGCCCGCCCGCGGAGCAGAGGACGGGGCGAGCTCCGGCGCCACAGGCCACCTCCGGCGGGGCCCCGGCCACCTGTGCACTCGGGGTGGAACGTCGCATCCACCTGGGCACACAAGGGCTGCTGGGGAGCGTCGGGTCGAGCAGGGCGCTGCTTGCGGCGGACGGAGGCTCGGTTGAGACTGGAGACAAGGCTATGGTGGAGGAACGGGAGGGGCATTGCTCGGGAGCGATTCACCGGAGTTGGGGGTCTCCTCCAGAGTTGGAATGGGGAGGGGAGGAGCTCGGCAACGAGTGAATTTAGGAGGGTAGGAGCAGCGGCCATGGCGGCCATTGGGGGGCTCAGGAGCTCCTGGAGTCGAACGGATGGGTCGGGGACGTTGCTGGGATGGAGAGGGAAAGCTTGGAGCACTCAGAGGGCTCGGGGGAGGCCTTATATAGGCGTGGGGCGAGGAGGCC
>NC_057810.1:404039134-404066369 GCF_018294505.1 Triticum aestivum | reverse complement strand
CGCGGACGCGTGCCCACGCCTGTGAGCTCGGAGGTAGATGACGTAGGAGGAGAAGTGGAGGTTCTCATGGGGAGGAGAAGGCCAACGGAGCACAGGGAGGAAGAAGACGGCGAGCTCCGATCCAAAATGCCACTGTTCGCCCGAGGGCACGCGGTAGTTTGCGTCAGTGAGGAAGCTGCCGGAGGGGGAGAGGGGTCCAGGGGAACGATGACGACGAGAGGAAGCCAACGGACATGCTCACGAGTGCGAAGATGACGAGGGGGGAGCGGATGAAGCAGAAACAACGCGTTGGACGCGACCACTGTGCATAGAGCGCCTGCGCAGGCTTGCCAGCGTCGTAGTCACCACGTGAACAGGGGCATTCAATGCTCTACAGCGCCCAAAATGTTGTCTAGCTGATAGTCCTTCCTGGGTAGGTCGCAACTGCGGTGGTAACTTGGTTAAAGACTCTGTGGTTAAATGGTAGGCAACCTCTGAAGGTTACTGCAGTAAACTTAGCCGTGCACTGGTGATCAACAGGGAATTGCTTGAAGCCAAATAAGTTGTCTGGGGTGTTTAACTAAGGAAGGACTATGATCCTGGAGGTTTTGAGGGGATTTGAACCAAGATTTAATATAGTTGCTTTGCAACTGCCAAATCCGGTCAGAAACTAAACTTGGATGATGCACTCACATGGTGAAGCAACTTGGGCTAAGATTGGGCAAAGCTTGATTATTTGGACATATGAAGATGCTGGAAAAAGTTGAGGCCAAATGGACAAGCCAAAAGGGCACTTGCTTCACAAACATCATTTCTTTCCAGAAATTTGGAATAATTTTGGTGATCAAATGGATTGATGAAATGATTCCAAATTGGGTGGAGAGATGTTTTATGGGTATAAGAATGATCGGGTAATTTATCAAGATTTTTGAAGCAATATAAAATACACTTGCTTCACAACCTGAAAATATTGCCAGAATCAAAGATTTGCTCCTGTGCTCACATAGATGATTGGATGGGGCTACCAATGGGTGGAGGGGGTTAATATGAGCACATTAAGGAGTGTGCAAAAGTTTAACTCATTTGGATACTCCTAGCTAGTACTTCATTCACAAAGCCTTCTGTCTGACAAAAACTTTGAAAAATTCCCTCGGGAAGATTGGCTAGGCAAATAAAGTTGAACTTGTGCATGAGGCAATTATTTGGACATATAATCATGCCCAAAAAGGTTGGGAGCCACTAGGAAAGATATAAATGACACTTCCTTCACAAAGTGCCATTCAGGGCAGAATAGAAAAATGAATATTGGGGAATTATTTTTGAACTGGCTAAGGAAATGTTTGGGCACATTTGAGCTATATATGACCCAAAGGAATTATGAGAATTATTTGGGGATTTTTTGTATGGATATAAATATAGGTTGCTTCACAACCTAGGGCAGATAGGGTTATTCCTTTAATAGAAAAAGGAATATTCCCTAGAAAAAGATTTTAGGGATTGGTCAAGGAGTGAAGTGAAATGATCTTGGCAAGGTTTTGAGAATGATGAGCCACTTGGGAGGGGAAATGAGGATGATTTCCCAGGTGGCAAGGCCACGGAACCACACCAAAAAGAAAAACAGAGCAAAAACCAAATAAATCAAAAGAAAAAGAAAAGGGCCAAAAACCAGGCTGTTACACTAGCTCCTTAGGTAATCCTCCAGTTATGAGTGTGTTAACATAAATCTTGCAGCTCAACGCATCTGCTACGACATTGGCCTTTCCGGGATGATAGTGCAATTTCATATCATAATCCTTTATGAGCTCCAACCATCTCCTTTGCCTGAGGTTCAACTCCTTCTACGTGAAGATTTATTTCAAACTCTTATGATCCGTGTATACATCACAATGGTTTCCAATGAGAAAATACCTCCATGTCTTCAGCACATGCACTACGGCTGCTAACTCCAAATCACACGTAGCATAATTCAACTCATGAGGTTTAAGCTGTCGTGAGGCATATGAAACAACTCTTCCTTCTTGCATAAGTATAGCTCCAAGTCCTCGTCGTGAAGCGTCACAATATACTTGGTAATCCTTACGTTGGTCTAGGAGAATCAGCACTAGGACTGTAACCAAACGTTTCTTCAACTCCTGAAAACTAGCTTCACACTCCTTAGTCCATTTAAACTTGGCGTCCTTCTTCAATAACTCCGTCATGGGCTTTGCAATCGTGGAGAAATTCTCAATGAACCTCCGATAATAGCCTGCGAGTCCAAGAAAACTCATGATCTCTCCAACTGATGTGGGTGCCACCCATTTAGTAACAGAAGTAACCTTGGTAGGGTCTACTGCTATTCCTTCTCCGGATATAACATGTCCAAGAAATCCAACTTCCTTTAACCAAAACTCACATTTGCTGAACTTGGCATACAATTGATATTCCCTGAGCTTCTCAAGAACCAAACACAAATGCTCCTTATGCTCCTCTTCATTCTTCGAGTAGACCAATATATCATCAATGAACACCACGATGAACTTATCCAAAAATTCCATAAACACTTTGTTCTTCATGTTCATGCAATAGGCAGGCGCGTTAGTTAGGCCAAATGACATAAAGGTATACTCATAGAGCCCGTACCTTGTGGTAAAAGCTGTCTTAGGTATATCCTGCTCTCGAATCTTCAATTGGTGATAACCTGATCGAAGATCGATCTTACAGAAGACTTTAGCTCCTTGCAACCGGTCAAACAGATCATTGATCATCGGCAGTGGGTATTTGTTCTTGATTGTCACCTCATTCAGCGCACGATAATGAACAACCATCCTTAAAGATCCATGATTCTTCTCCACTAGAAGCACTGGGGCTCCCCAAGGTGACGAACTTGGTCGAATGTAACCTTTCTCCAGTAACTCCTTTATATGTGTCTTAATTTCCTCCAGATCCTTTGCGGGCATCCGATACAGTCTCTTTGATACTGGTCCGGTGCCTGGCAATAGCTCAATCAAAAACTCAATGTCTTGATCCAGTGGCATGCCTGGTAACTCCTTCGGAAATACGTCGGGGTAATCCTTCACCATTGGTACTTCCTCCTGTACAACTCCTGATAAGGAATTCACTTGAGTCCTCCTCGGCGCATGCCGGGATACATACTGGATCCTCTTTCCTTTTGGGGTGGTGAGAAGAATTGATTTACTGGCGCAATCGATGTTCCCTTCAAACTTGGATGGCCAATCCATTCCCAGTATCACATCCAACCCTTGTGACTCCAGAACAATTAGATCGGTGGGGAAAACATGTCTACCTGTGGTTAGTGGCAACTGATAGCATCCCCTACTAGCCATATACTCCGCTCCTGGGGAACTTACTAACATAGGTGACTTAAGGGCTACGGTTGGCAGGTTATACTTATCCACAAACCCCCTTGATATGTATGAATGTGATGCACCAGTATCGAAGAGAACAAGTGCGGTAAATGCATTAATCAAAAACTTATGGACACTGCATCGGGTTGATCCTCAGTCTCCTCCATGCTAACATGGTTCACCTGACCTTTAGTGAAGGGTTTGGGCTTCTTGGCAGAACCTCCATTGCCATTTCCATTCTTAGCTTCAGGACATTCGGTGGCATAATGTCCGGTCTTCTAACACTTGAAATAGGTGATGTGGCTCAGATTCCTCTTGGCTGGTGTTGAAGGGTTGGAAGGGTTCTGGTTGCTGCTTCCTCCATTCCCATTGCCATTCTTGGGGCCACTATGGTTATGTGAACTTGCTCCATTATGCGTATGTCCTCCATGGTTATGGCCTCCATGGTTGTGGTTATGTCCTCCCGTGTACGGGGAATAACAGGGCTTCTGCTGAGCTCCTGAAGTGTACCTCCCTTGTCCATACTTCCTCTTGTGATTATCAATCTATTGCAGCTTGCCTTCAATCATGAGAGCCCTATCTACCAACTACTGGTAGTTGTTGAATGTTGCCACCATCAACTGCATGCTCAGCTCATCATTCAGTCCTTCCAGAAACTTCTCCTGTTTAGCAGCATCAGTGGCTACGTCATCAGGGGCATAGCGTGCTAACTTGCTAAACTCATCCACATATTGGCCCACTGTACATCCTCCTTGGTGAAAGTTGCGGGACTCGCGCTTCTTCATGCCATAGCTCCCGCTGAAACATGGGCAGTGCGAAAAGCCTGCTGAAACTGATCCCATGTAATAGTGTCAATGAGGTAAGTGGCTATGAAATTTTCCCACCAAGATGTTGCGGGTCCATCAAGCTAATGTGCGGCAAAGCGCACTCTCTCCACATCTGTGCATCCTGTAGTGGTCAGCTCTCTTCCAATCTTGTGGAGCCAATCATCTGCAACAATCGGCTCGGTGCTACTAGAGAACAACGGTGGATTCAACCTTAGAAAGCGGGCTAGGTGGTCAACAGGGGGGTGGTGGTGGGTTGTTGTTGCCTTGTTCTGGTTCTGAAGTAGTATCTGCATCAAGGTATTCTGCTACTGGATCAACTGAGTGTGCTCCGGTGGGAAGGCAAATCCATTGTCACCTCTTGGAGTCATCTGATGGGTTAGAAGGGGTGAGAAAACAGAATAGAATGAGGTCTAAGAGAGATTCACTACCCATAATGCTCATGAGACAAACACAATCAATTTCACTTCACTCAGTAGCACACAAGATCACACAATCGGTTTAATCTATGATTACAAACTCAATCGTTGCTAACTACTTGGAGGAATACTACTAGTTACAATGGTGGTCATCTAGAAATTTTCATCAGAGGAAGACTCCATGATATCTGCTCCAGCTTCGTCAACGTAGTCGTCATTGTTGTCATCATTTGCATCACTGTCCATGTCGGTGTCGTCCAGGATGATGTAGTCCTCCAAACGGATCTCCATTGCTTGCTTGATATTCTCCATTGATATTCCCATCTTCCTCTTCAGGTCTTCATGCTTCTCCAATAGTACGACAATCTCTTGCTCGTATCCATCATGTGCAGACTTGAGTTCCTCTTCTAGCTCGTTGTTTCTCTTTACCAATTTCTTGATCTTCTTCATGTGAATAATTTGTTGATTCTCTTGTCGATGAATACGATCTCCCATCTCTTGAATGTAGGCTGCAATTGATCCATCCCTCCTGGTACGAATCATCTCCCATTTGTCATCTCAGCGGCCACATATCTGGTAAACGGTATTCTCCAGCTCCTTATGATATACCTCACATATGCGTCCAAAGGTGACATGTGCTGCCATGCTCTTTCCTATACACCAGCTTGGTGCATCCAGATAGAAATCAATAGGCTACGTTGTTGGCGCAAATGTCCTCCCAGGTACCCAAACTTTGATCTTCCAGCGCTCCCCTTCCGGTATAGATGTAGAGAAAGTCCCCGTGATGTTCAAATAATTAGTGACTTCCTTCAAGTGGCGTCCAAAAGGGGTGTCGTCATCTGGCAGAGTGAACTTGTTCCTGCGATCCTCCATCTATAGAGTAGAAAGAGAGGAGAATTAGAAATGAGTAGAGAAGAGAAATCTCGTGGCTCGTTCTAGTGGTCGCGTCCTACAGTCAACATGTGCTCTGATACCATTTGTAGTGACCGGACCTCAAACGGTCAAGTCTTTGTGCATCAGTGTCATCCCTAGATCGGTAATGCTGACACGCACAGTACTCGAGGAATTATAACAGAGTTTCAATCACACACTTATTACATCGAGTCCTCATAAGCAGTATGATTACACAAAAATATCATGGCTGAAGGCCATCTAAACTAAATAACTATGGAAGCTTCGAAGGTAAATGAGCCCATCAACTCCAACGGCATAGCTGAGTGCAAAACAATGACCTACTGTACCTTATTCGTTGTATGTGTAGTCTACAACATGAGACATTGCAGCCATGTAGGTCAGCACATTGAATATGCTGGCAGAGTTACACTATAAAGCAATGAAATGCAAGAACTACATCTACATGCAATATTTAGCTGGTGGAGGCTGTAAGTTTGTGATTTTGCATAAAGCTAGTTTTTCCCTACAACAAAGGAATAAAGTTATTTAACTACTCCCAAGTTGCCCATTATTTGAGAAAGTAACCCCAACTCAAATCGCAATTAAAAGTATCATCATTAACCCAAATCAAGTTAATTAAAGTAACGTGCTGAGATCACATCAATAGATTCAAGTACTAGATACTCAAGATGTCCATAATCGGGGACATGGATAACCATGATTAGTTTAAACACTCTGTAGAGGTTTGCGCACTTTTCCCCACAAGCCTCGACCGCATCCATGATCGGATGATTGAGACATAGCCTTTCTGAAGCATTAACTCTCTACTCCGGGCAGACCGGTACACCTACTTTCTCCTACATCTGCTAGTCCACCTCTTCAAGAGCTCACGCAACTTACTCAACTATGCCAGAGCCCATAATGGCTTGTGGCTGCACACCGGAGTTTCTAGCATGAGTAATCTTATGATGCTTTTGAGCCTGGATGGCATTCCATAGGAAGAATCTCACAGGTACTCCGGGATTTCCCAAAAATAAACAACACTGGGTTCCCTAGGTGCCTCAACCAATCCACCCAGATGTATATTAAAGTTGCCACCTTAATGTTATCCATGATTAAATAACTCTCAAACTCCCATGTGAAAATCATGATACAATCCCCGTCTACGAGCATGGGTAAGCAATAATAAGCATAATGTATATTCCCGGGGTGATCAAAAGGTATTAGGTTCCTACCTCAAACACTACAACCAAAACCACATGTTCCCAATCCTACTCATGCAAATAATTGAGGGGCAGAATTAATGCATAGTAAAAACTAGGTACAAAAGAGTATGATCAAAGTGTAATTTGCCTTGTGGACGATCTACAAACTCTAGAGATTTGTAGTAACAAGCTTCGCACTCCGGAAAATCTAGCATAGACAAACAGTGGCATACATAAGCAATCACTCAAACGAAACATGAGAAAAACGGAGAAATGATCCAAATCAAACACGAAACAAGCAAACGGATTAAACTAACAAGAGTCAAACCTAACAACATTATTAACATGTGAATTAGATCTTAACAATAGGTACATGTGATTAGCTACGATTTGTGAAAAGATTCAACTCAAACGGAGCAACGAAACTCAAAATACGAACGAAACAAGATCATTTACTAATCTGAACTAAACTCCAATTTTTATAGTACCAAAATCATGTTCAAGTTGGTTAGCAGGAAAGAACAGAAAGATACAAAGATTTAGGCATTGGTTTCAACTAATTTGGATAAACAAGTAAAAATTTATACTAGTTTAAAGATCAGGGGCTAAATCATGATAAACCTATTCGTGGATAGGTGCATGGCCGAAAATAAACTAACAAGAAAAATCCTATGGCGCGAACGTTCGCTATCTGAACTTAACCAGCGAAAATCATTCGTTATAACGAGAGAATGAATGGATGTTTGTTAAATAAATAAACCGAACAAAAAACCGATCAAACTAAACGAACCGGCTAACTAAAAAACCAACAAAACCCTAATATAACCGATCTAGGTTTGTACCTAAAAACCTAGATCGGTTTTATTATGGTTTTGTCGGGTTTTTTAGTTAGCCGGTTCGCGGCGGGGTCGGTTGCGGATTCTGGCGAGTCGGCGACGGCAGCAGGCGGCGGCACGGCGGCTGCGCGGGCGTCGGGTAGCGATGCGGGGTGGCGGCGGCGGCTTGCGCGGGCGGCGGCGAGCTCCTACGATGGTGGCGCGGCGCTAGTGGCGCTGATGGGAGGCGATGGCGGCGGACGGGGTCCAGGGGGGCCGGGGTGGCGCTATTTAAAGGGGGGAGGAGCTCAGCCTCGGGAGGAGTCCCGGGCGACGACAGCGGCTCTCCCGTGTCCCAGCCAGACTCAGGGACGGCGGCGGAGGCGGTGGCGCGATGCGGGCCGGCCTGCCCGGCTGGGCCTTCGGCCCAATCGGGCGGGTACGAACTTTAAAAAAAAATAATTTCTTCCGAAAGAAAAATCCTAATAAAATATAAAAAAAATTCTAAAATTCTAGAAACAATTTTCACCATCCAAACCTAATATTTAGGACAAGCCGAAGATTTTTCTGGACTAAGATGCAATTTTCAAAAATGCAACATTTTTCTAATTGAAAGAAAATAGCAAATAAAATACCAATAAAATCATAGTTTGATTTTAAAATTCTTTCTCTAATATTTCACTCAGGTTGAAGAAGTCATATTATCTTCTCTCATATATTTTTATTATTGTAAATAATTGGAGAGAAAAATAATAAAATCAAATTGATCCTTTCTTCAAATTTGAAATAAATTCAAGTATGAATTTTGTGAAACCTCCAACTCTCTTGTTGGGTCCTTGAGTTGCTTAAGATTTCTAGGATGTCAACCAAATGCAAGAATAAATATGATATGCATATGATGATCTATGTATAACATCCAAATTGAAAATTGGGATGTTAGATAGAGGGGAGTCCCGAGGCCACCACGAGGGTGGAGGGCGCCCCCCCCCCCCCCCGGGAGGGTGCTCCTACCTCGTGGACTCCCTGTGGGCCCTCTTAACATGAAACCTATGCCAACCCCTCCTATAAATCCTAAAAACCCTAGAACAGAGGAGAGATTGGGAGTTCTACCACCGCAAGTCTCCAGACCCATAATAAATCAATCTAGGCCCTCTCCGGCACCCTGCCGGAGGGGTCCATCATCACCGGAGGCCATGCGGGAGGATCTCGGAGGGGCCATCATCGCCATGAATGCCAAGGATTAGAGGGAGAACCTCTCCACATCCAAGGGGAGGCCATGGAGGAAGAAGGACAAGGGGGAGAACCTCTCCTCCTCTCTCTCTCGATGGCGCCGGAGTGCCATCGGGAGGGGAATCATCACCGCGGTGATCGTCTTCATCAACATCACCATCATCATCACCATCCTCATCTCTTTTACACGGTCCACTCTCCCGCACCCTGGTGTAATCACCCACTTGAACATGGTTCTTTATGCCACATATTATGATCCAATGATGTGTTGCCATCCTATGATGTTTTGAGTAGAGCCTTTATCTTTGGGTTACTGATGATCTAGATTGGTTTGAGTTTTATGTTTTATTATTGGTGTTGTCCTATGGTGCCCTGCGTGTTGCGCAAGCGTGAGGCATCCCCGTTGTAGGGTTTACAATATGTTCATGGTTTGCTTATTGTCTGCGTTGCGTGAGTGACTGAAACACAAACACGGATAAGTGGGTCATGGCGTATGGGAATAAACGGGACTTGATACTTTAATGCTATGGTTCGGTTTACCTTAATGATCTTTAGTAGTTGAGGATGCTTGCTAGAGTTCCAATCATAAGTGCATATGATCCAAGTAGAGAAAGTATGTTACCTTATGCCTCTCCCTCATATGAAATTGCAATAGTGATTACCGGTCTTGTTAACAATTGCCTAGGATAATTCCGCACACCGACCCATCATTATTCCACACTCGCTATTTATAATACTTAAGCAATATATTCTAACTTTATGATAACATCACCTAATTGTATATTTTAGCTCTTCGATATCATGCAAAGTTATCCTCTTCATACCCACAACATAGTTTTTTTCTCGTTTCTAGTAGGAAGCAAACGTCCGGTGTACATAGAGTCGTATCAGTGGTAGATAGGACTTATGAGAATATTGATCTTGCCTTTAGCTCCTTGTGGGTTTGACACTCCATTCTTATCACTTCCACCTTTGGAAATTGCTACGATGATTCCCTGCACTTGGGGATTATCAAACTCTTTTCTGGCGCCGTTGCCGGGGAGCAATAGTGTGGGGTTGATATTCTCGTGTGTACTTGTTTGCTTCCTTCACTAAGTATATTTTTTGTTGTCCCTTTTGTCTCTGTTTAGTTGTGGGTGAAACAAACAAAAAAATTAAAAATGCAAAATACAAAAAAATACTTGCCTCTTATGCCTAATATGTTTTTCAAAAAGATAAGTGATTGGAAGGTTATGTATTGGAGAAGTGAGAGTCGACCTTTAACACTTGTGTTCATGCTGATGGAAAGAATGTAGAATTTTTCATGGAAGTTTCTCAGAAAATAATTATCCCTTGTATATATCCATTGTATTATAAAAATAATGTGCCAAGTTTTGGTTTTAGGACGATTAGATTGTTTGTTTGATATGTGTAGTGCAAAAACAAAAACTTTGGCTGTAGTGCGTGAATTTACATTTTTTTTATTGGAATGTCAGACACTTCTGAAACTTTTTAGAATTTTTGGAGCTACATAAGTATACGAACTTTTCAGATTACTACAGACTATCATGTTTTTGATAGATTCTATTTTCTATGTGTTGTTCACTTATTTTGATAAATCTGTGGGTAGTATCGTGGGGTATGAACCATGGTGAAGTTGGAATACAGTAGATATAATGCTAATATGAAATTGGAATGAGTTTACAACAGTACCTAAAGGTAGTGATTTGCTTTATTATACTAACGGATCTCACAAAGTTTTTGTTAAGTTTTGTGTGGATGAAGTGTTCGAAGAACGAGGAGTTACCAATATGAGAAGAATAAAGACAGGCAAGACCTTATGTGCTTGACTTATATCTTTTGAGTATGACCTTACAGAATGCTCTTTGTGCTTCACTTAAATCTTTTGAGTATGACTTTATAGAATGCTCTTTGTGCTTCACTTATATCTTTTGAGTATGGTTTTATAGAATTCTTCGTGTGCTTCACTTATATATTTTGAGCTTGGATATTGGTTAATCTATATTAATTGTAGAATGCTTCATGAACTTCACTTATATCTTTTGGATTATGAATAAGACTATTAGCGAAAGTGGGTTTGGAAGAGTGTCAACTTTAGGAAGTAATGATCCCACTATTTTAGAGGCCGTTGAATCTTCTTCTGATATTTATGGAAGTGGATTTGGAGAGGTATTGACTTTAGTTAGTAATGATTCCACTATTTCGGAAGAGGTTCCAATTGATTATGAGAACGAAGTTGCTATCTATGATGATTATTGTGATGACATGTATGCTATAAAGAATAATGTTAACCATGAAACTTTTCATCATGATTTTAATTTTCAATTGGATTATGCCTCACATGATAGTTATTTTGTTAAGTTTGCTCCCACTATTATGAATGAGAAGAATTTTGCTCATGTGGAGGGTAGTAAAATTTCTATGCTTGTAGATCATGAAAAGAATGCCTTATGTAATGGTTATATTGTTGAATTCATTCATGATGCTACTGAAAATTATGAGGGAGGAATATATGCTTGTTGGAATTGCAATAATATCAAGTTTCCTCTCTATGTGCTTAAAGTTTTGAAGTTATGCTTGTTTTGCCTTCCTATGCTAGTTGATTGTTTTTCCAATAAATTGTTTGCTCACAAAATCCCTATGCATAGGAAGTGGGTTAGACTTAAAAGTGCTAGTCATATGCTTCATGATGCTCCCTTTATGTTTTCATTCTTACCTTTCATGTGAGCATCATTGACATCATCATGCCTAACTAGGAAGGCATTATAGAAAAGCGCTTGTTGGGAGACAACCCAATATTTATCCTTACTGTTTTTGTGTGTTCACAATATTAAGCTACTGTAGTAATCATGTTTTATAGCTTTTGTTTAAATAAAGTTCCAAGTAAGACCTTTGGGATAGCTTGCGGTGATAGTTGATTTGATCTTGCTAAAAAACAGAAACTTTTGCACTCTCTGCTCGTCCTCGTCCGCGGTGATCCTCTTCATCAACATCACCATCATCACCACCATCCTCATCTCTTTTAGCAGTCCACTCTCCCGCACCCCGCTGTAATCACCTACTTGAACATGGTGATTTATGCCACATAATATGATCCAATGATGTGTTGCCATCCTATGATGTTTTGAGTAGATTTCCTTTTTCTTTGGGTTGATTGATGATCTAGGTTGGTTTGAGTTATATGTTTTATTATTGGTGTTGTAATATGGTGCCCTCCGTCTCACGCAAGTGTGAGGGATCCCTGCTCTATGGTTTGCAATATGGTCATGGTTTGCTTATTGTGTGCTGATAACCCACAAGTATAGCATCGCAACAGTTTTCGAGGGTAAGTATTTGACCCTAATTTATAGATTTGACTCAAGGGGAGCCAAAGAATATTTGAAGGTATTAGCAGCTGAGTTGTCAATTCAACCACACCTGGAGATTAATTATCTGCAGCAAAGTGATTAGTAGCAAAGTAGTTTGATAGTTTTGATAGTAGTGATAGCAGCAACGGTAACGGCAATAGTGATAGTAGTAATTTGTAGCAGTAACGATAGCAGTAGCAACAATAGTAACTTAGCAAGAACAATATATGATAAATTCATAGGCATTGGATTGGTGACTTGTTGGATGATATTCATCATGTGACAGTTATAACCTAGGGCGATATGACACTAGCTCCAGTTCATCGATATAATGTAGGCATGTATTCCGTAAATAGTCATATGTGCTTTATTAAAAGAACTTGCATGACATCTTTTGTCCTACCCTCCCGTGGCAGCGGGGTCCATATTGGAAACTAAGGGATATTAAGGCCTCCTAATAGAGAACCGGAAAGAATCATTAACACATAGTGAATACATGAACTCCTCAAACTACGATCATCACCGAGAGTGAACCCGGTTGTTGTCACTCCAGGGTTGTCGGATCATAACCATAGTAGGTGACTATAACTTGCAAGGTCGGATCTAAAACATGGATATAATGATGAATTCATAAATTGTTCAGTTCTGAAATCATGGCACATGGGCCCAATGTGAGAAGCATTAAGCATAGCAAAGTCATAGCAACATCAATCTAAGAACATAGTGGATATTAGGGATCAGGCCCTAACAAAACTTACTCGGTTACATGATGAATATCATCCAACTCCTCACCGACCAGCGAGCCTACGAAGGAATTACTCACTCTCGGTGGGGAGCATCATGGAATTGGCGATGGAGATGGGTTGGTGATGACGAAGAACGAAGATCCCCCTCTCCGGAGCCCCAAACGGACTCCAGATCTGCCCTCCCGAGGAAGAACAAGGCTTGGCGGCGGCTCCGTCTCATGGATCGCGATAATTCTTTCTCCCTGATTTTTTCTGGAATAATGTGATTTTATAGTATAAAGGGGGATCGTCAGCAGGGCCACACGGTGGGTACAACTCACCTGGGCGCGCCAGGAGAGGTGGGCGCGCCCTGGTGGATTGTGCCCACCCAGGGGCCCCTCTCTAGTAGGTATTGGCTCCAAAAATCCTCTTTTATTCCATCAAAATTCCTGGCAAAGTTTCGTTCCATTCCGAGAACTTTTATTTCTGCACAAAAACAACACCATGGTAGTTCTGCTGAAAATAGCGTCAGTATGGGGTTAGTTTCATTCAAATCATGCAAATTAGAGTCCAAAACAAGAGGAAAAGCGTGAGAAAAATTCGATACGTTGGAGACATATCAACTCCCCCAAGCTTAAACCTTTGCTTGTCCACAAGCAATTCAGTTGATAAACTGAAAGTGAGAGAGAAAAACTTTTACGAACTCTTTTGCTCTTGTTTGCATAAATAAGCTTAAACTGCACCTAGGTTTTCAGCCAACATTATAACTAACCATGTCAACAATAACATTTAAAGATTATAATGACTCATATCAATGCCATAATCAGCTAGCGAGCAATAATAAAATATCTCAAACAGCAACACGTTATCAAAACAACCATGATATAATATGACAATAGTGGTATCTCACTAGCCCTTTCTGAGACTGCAAAACATAAATGCAGAGCACCTCCAAAGTTCAAGCAACGACTAAACATTTTAATTCATGGTAGAAAAGATCTAGTCATGATGCACCCAACATTAGCTACACATAATGCATAAATCATGACAACTGTGCTCTACTCAGTTTTTGGCGCTTGTTTTATAGGATGGTGACACAACATAAAAGTAAATAGATAGTCCCTTTGCAGAGGGAAGCAGTGATTTGCAAAGGTGCCAGAGCTCATTTTTTAAAACAGAGATAAATGGTATTTTGAGACATGAACCCTTCTTATTCACTTCACGACCATCCGTTACCAATATCTTCCATGCTAAGCACGCTAGTGGTGGTTCCCAAGAGATAAAAGTAAAGGTTTACTCCCCCTCCACCATCAATCACACTCCACGTCTTGTACGAAACAACGAGTTCCGTCCATACCAACATCAGTCCCGGGGGAGTTTTGTTTAATTATTTGCATTTTTTAGTTCGAGACTGGGAATCCCTATTACCGCCCATTTTCTGGTGTGATGGAAAGTGAATAAACACTCGACCTGAGAATAACCCGCTTAGCATGGAAGATACCTTCCACCTCCTGTCATTCCACAAATGATCCAGGCACATAAAAAGGATAATTTGTTTTAGAAGTTTTTAGAGGTGGCACATGCAAATTTACTTAGGACGGCAGGGTAATACCGCATATAGGTAGGTATGGTGGACTCATCTGGAATAACTTTGGGTTCAAGATTTTGATGTACAAGAAGAATCCCCACTTAGTACACACGAAGGCTAGCAATTTAGATTGAGAAGCGGCCAGCTAGAGAGCAACAACGATCATAACCATGCATTATGCATAAGTAACATTGGACACTAGCATGAGTAGGATATGCACACCATGAACATAAATATCATAGAGGCTATGTTAGTTTTGATTCAACTACATGCATGAACATGTGCCAAGTCAAGCCACTCGAACATTTAGAGGAGCATACCATATCATCATACTACATCACAATCATTTTAACGCTATGTTGATATACAAGATAAATCATTATCAACTCCCAACTACTTATGCATGGCATGAGAAACTACAATCTCTAATTGTCATTTCTCCCTGCCACGGCTAGTTCACCGGATGTCGTCATTATTGCATTTAACTTGCACAATCGAATGATATGAAAATAATAATAGTGCAAGAGTGCCATGGACTAAGCTGGAATCTGCGAGACATTTTATTCAACGGGAGAAGAAAGGTACAATGTGCTCTTTATTAGTTCAACAATTATTCATATGAGAGCCACTCAACATTGTCATCATTGTCTTCTCCTTGGTTAGACTCGAGTAAAAAGAAAAGAAGTTCAGAGAAACACACTGAAATATTTGTGGAGTTTTGGTTTTCTAGACCGGGAAAATAAAAGGGAAAAGCAAAAAACGAGAAAAAGTATTTACACGGGAAAGATCCCAACAAGCAAAACAAGAACAAGGAAATATTTTTGGATTTTCTTTTTAATATTACTACTAAGAATGCATAGAAAGTAAACTAGCTACAATTAATAAAAAAATGATTTTCCTAAAGTTCTTCAAACACACAAGAAGAAAGCAAGAAAATAAATCTAAGCATGGATGATACAATGAAAAAGTGTGAACACCGAGAAATGAAGTATGTGGACATGAATGTAATGTCGGTGGAAACACGTACTCCCCCAAGCTTAGGCTTTTGGCCTAACTTGGTAGTCAATCAATAGTCTGGAGGGTATAAGGGTTGATGAGGAGCGGGCATCCACGCATCCCACTGCTGAGGCTCCTCACGTGCTGCCTCCGCAGCAGCCTCAGTGTTCCGGTAGGCGATGATGTTTGCAGGAATAATCCTATATCCGCCCCTGACAACAAGATCAAAAAAAGTAGGAGCAGGCAACAGAATAATATCATGAGTCTTTACACTAAAAACCATGTTATACGGAATAGGGATATTAGGAGATCTGTCATATCCGTGGCTGCTCGGTCTAGGTAAACCCTGGTCAGAGGGTAGTCATGAGAGTGTATCTCAACCTCAAAGTGAGCCGCCAAACGAGTAGCAAAAATCCCACCATGTATTTGACCCTAAGATTTATTAAAATGCAGGCGGCGAGCCACAATAGCTCCCAAACTATAAGTGTTGTCACCCTCCAGTGCCAGGCATAACACAACAAAGTCTGGTGCGCTGAGCGCACCTACTTTCTTTCTAGCAAGTAGACACTTAGCAACAAATAAAGCAAAATAATGTACAATAGGAAAGTGCAAGCTAGCAGCCGTGGTGGCCGACACTCCTCTTTCATCTCCCACCGTCAAAGTGCGATAAAAGGCCTCAAACTCGGTCGGCCTAGGCTCAGCCAAGCTCCCATTAGAAGGGATCATGCATATGTTGCAAAATTCAGTAAGCAGTATTTGATGATTTTTAGCATATAAATCAAAGCTCACTTCAGGAGGATTATTCCTAGGCAGGAAAGTAAAACTTTGAACAAAGATGTTTGTGAGGATTTGGTGCTGATCACACTCATCTGCAATGAAGTCTATGAGGCCGGCATTAGCAATATATTGCATGAACTCCTCAAACATTCCAGCCTTTTGTAGCAATGGGATGTGCGGCCATTCACACGATCGTACTTCCGCTGTCGGTGTACTAGAATAGGGGTACCCTAGTATCCCGAACTTGTGCACGGGCAGTCGCAGCGCCCCGCGGCAAGGCTTGCCGGGTGACCGCCAAGGTCCTCCGTGGCTCCTCTGGAGCCATTCAAGAACAAAGTATTCAAGCCAAGGAGACAAGGCCCCGGCAAGAGGAGCTTGCTGGGAAGGCCAACCAAGGCATTTCAAGGAACTTGCCGCGATGCGCCGCGCGTCCCGGCAAGGCCCGGTGAGCGACAAGCTTCCGGGCCCGATAAGACAACGGCCGCGGCAAGGCGCTTGCCATGGCAGGCGGCCACTCTGTACCCACGCTCCAGCGCATCCACCAACGTATCGCCCTGGGGGCCTTTCCAGGCACACGTGGCGGGAGGCTGTGCAGCCAGGGGTGTGCGGTGGCATGCGATGCTGACAAGATCGCCATCGTGGCGAGCGGTGGCGCCCCTGACGGTCCTTTTCTGCACTATTTGGGCGACACAGACGGGCATTTAATGCCCTTGTCCCCTGCCGTCAGGGTTAGGTAGGATACACTGTACAGGTAGCTGTACCAACCACCTCTCTTTTTACGCTTTTACCCTTCTCTGCGTTGCCACCTGTCGGTGACCCCTTGAGCATATAAAAGGAGGCCCATGCGCAACGTAGAGGAGGTTCGGTTCGGCTCAGTTCGAAGCCAAAGAACAGAATACAATCAGACAAGCAGCAGTAGGAGTATTATCTCTCCGGAGAGCTCCGAAGCTGGGTAAACTGCTCGTGTGCTTCGCCTCGATCCTCTCTTCATGCGACATCCGCCCCCCGCCGAACCGAAAGGGGCTCGGTCCGCCGGTCCCATAGGTGTTCGTGGATCAGTTTCCCTGATATCTTTGGCGCGCCAGGTAGGGGGCGTCGAGGTTGTATGAACCTGATCCGGCGTTCACACGAGCTAGATCTTCATTTTCGTCATCGACATGCCACCGAAGAAGAAGGCTTCGGAGGCAGCTGTTCCGTCCACATCGATCCCACCGCCACCGGAGCAAACAGGTGGTGGGGTAGACACCGACGGAAGGACAGACGTCGACGAGGAGGCTCACGACGCTGCCAGGTCCAAGGGCAAAGCGGCGCAGACCTCGACGTCCATCCTTGTTCCGCGCCCATCTCAGGAGGCTTAGGACCGACAGCGTCATGGTACTCGCAGTACCATACATTTGTTGGGCCAAGATCAAGCTGGTGGATCCCGGGGCGCTCAAGACCAGCATGCACGCCAACATGCCAGAACGAGCGAGACAGGGTTGCCCGGACGGGATAATGCTCCTTCTAACATAGTTAGAAGTCCGAGCATATCCCGCTCCTCGCGTCGTCCGCCACTGCCGCCCGCCACTCCGGCAGAAGCTTTGGCGCGAGCTCAACTACTCCTGGATTACCCTCTGACGTCGGACAAGATCGACGAATGGAGGGCCACCATTCAGAGTCTCATCGGCTACGCCAACGGCGACACTCCACGGCAGCCGAGCACGTCACTGCCGCGGCAGGGTTGCCAGGCGCGAGCCGGTGGCGACGAAACTGGTGGGGGTGCAACCACCATGCAATCTCCACCCCGAAGGCCAAGATCGCCGACTCGCCGGATCCACCTCGACAGCGACTCCACCGCATCGTCGGATCCACGAGCTCGTCGCGATCAGCACCAAGTTCTTCACGATCGACAACAAGAAGACGCTCGTACTCGCATCGAGCGCCGAAGAAAAGCGCGACGTCAATCCGACAAGTGCGCTGGGCCCTCTGTTGACATGCATGCGCTAGGGGAACCAGGCGACTTGCCGTACGCGGTAGGTTGCCCTGCGTTCACTCGTGAGCTGCGGCAAGTCCAGTGGCCCAGCACGAAGAACTTCAAGCCGGACGTACCGGAGAAGTACGACGGCAAGACGCATCCGTCTTAGTTCCTCAGCATCTACACCATTGCGGTGCAAGCTGCTGGCGGGCGGGACGACAAGATCCTTGCCAACTACTTCCCGCTGGTGCTCAAGCCCAACGTCAGATCCTGGCTCATGCACTTGCCGGACAACTCCATATCCTCTTGGGCCGACCTATGCCATCAGTTTGTCGGCGCCTTCACAGGCGGCCACAAGCCTCATGGCCAAGAGAGTGACCTTCATCTGCTCGCCCAGAAAGAAGGAGAGCCCCTGCGCAAGTACATTCAAAGATTCAGTAGCGTACAGCACAACATCCCAGATGTCCACCCTGCTGCGGTAATCAGCGCATTCCACCAGAACATGCGGAATCGCAGGATGCGGGAGGAGATGGCGATGTGCTAGATCAGGGACGTCAGTGAGTTATATGCACTGGCCGACAAGTGTGCGCGTGCTGAGGAAGGGAGGAGACTCCCCGGAGAGAATGTAGGAGCAGGAGGATCTGACAGTGAAGATGCTGCCCCGGCAAGGAAAAACCGGCGGCGGAACAACAGGAAGAAGAAAGGCAAAGAGGTGCTAGTCGTTGAGCAGTCTGGCAAGAAGCCCAAAGCTGGTAGCTCCAGCAAGGAGGTTGCCGCAGAGGCTGTGGCGGTCACCGACAAGCAGGACGGCACCAACAAGCAGTACTGCAAGATCCACCGCACCAAGGGCCATGACCTCCAGAGCTGCAAGAAGGTCGAGCAGCTTGTTGAGCAGCAAAAGGTTGAATACGAGCGGCGCAACAAGGAGAAAGCCTAGGAAGGTGCTGGAGGAGCTAGCAAGAAACGTCCCGGCCAAGGAGGACGCCGCGGCAAGGCCAAGAAGCAGCAAGGAGACAGACCTCCCCATGGCCGCGACAAGGATGAAGATGACGATGACAATGAGGATATGGATGAAGATGAGACCGATGAGCAGGAGTTCCAGAAAGCCATAGAGGTCCTGTGCGTTGACGGCGGTGCTTCTCTGCATACTTCGCACCGCCAGCTCAAGCAGTGGGTGCGGGAAGTTAATGCAGCAGAACCACCCGTCGAGTCACGCAAGCCTCTGAAATGGTCTAGCACGCCTATCATCTTTGATATTGAGGACCACCCTGATCGCATAACTGCGATCGGGTGCTTGCCGATGTTGGTTTCACCAACTATCCGCAACCTCAAGGTCACTAAGATGTTAGTTGACGGCGGGGACGGCTTGAACCTGATCTCCTCCGTGGTGCTCCAGAAACTCCAGATCCCTGACGGTGAGCTCGAAGAGACCGGCACGTTCCAAGGAATCAACCCGGGAAGGAGCAAGCCGAAAGGAAAGATCACGTTGCCGGTAACATTTGGCAGCGAGTTGAACTTTAGGATTGAGAGGGTCACTTTTGATGTTGCTGACTTCCCATTGCCTTACAATGGGATACTTGGCCGTCCAGCGCTCGCCAAGTTCATGGCAGCCTCTCACTATGCATACAACGTACTGAAGATGCCGGGCCCGATAAGTGTCATCTCTGTCCCTGGCGACAAGAAGGATGCCCTTATCTGCGCCGACAAGATCTATCGGGAAGCAGCAGCCGCAACAGATCGCAAGTCACTTGCCGCTGAAGCTCCTGGGGGGAAGAAGAAGACCAAGTCCGGCAAGAGCTCTGATGCCCACTCCGGCAAGCGCACCTCTTCGGAGTGCTGCACTACCATTGAGGACGCACCATCGAGCTCCACCGGCAAGTGTAAGAAGGAAATGGCAGCTCCACCTGAGACCACGAAGGTGTCTGCCAAGGAGGACGGCACTGGTGGTACTTTTACCATCAGTGCCACTCTCGACCCTAAATAGGAAAGCGCGCTTGTTGCTTTCCTGCGGGCGAACATCGACGTGTTTGCGCGGCAACCGTCTGACATCCCCGGTGTTCCCAGGAAAGTAAATGAGCACCACCTGGCCGTCTGTCCTCATGGGCGGCCCGTCAAGCAGAAAGTCAGGAAGCAGGCAGTGGAGCGCCAAGAATTCATTGCAGAAGAAATCAAGAAATTGGAAGCAGCAGGCCTTGTCAGAGGAGTGCTCCATCCCACGTGGTTGGCCAATCCTGTTGTCGTGCGCAAGGCTAACGGGAAATGGAGGCTTTGTATCGACTTTACTGATGTCAATAAAGCTTGTCCCAAAGACCCATTTCCCTTGCCACGCATTGACCAGATTGTTGACTCCACGGCCGGATGTGACTTGCTTTCATTTCTTGATGCATACTCAGGATACCATCAGATCTTCATGGCAGAAGAGGATGAGGAGAAGACCGCATTCATCACCCCATGTGGCACGTACTGTTTCGTACGGATGCCTTTCGGTTTAAAGAATGCTGGTTCAACATTTGCAAGGGTAGTCCACCACGCCTTTGAGCCTCAGATGCATAGAAATGTGGAAGCCTACATGGATGACATAGTGGTCAAGAGCAAGGACAGGGCGACCCTGATTCAAGATTTAGACGAAACATTTGCAAATCTGCGCAAGATCAACCTCAAGCTTAACCCCGAGAAGTGCATGTTTGGAGTCCCCTCCGGCAAGCTTCTCGGGTTCTTTGTGTCTTAGCGGGGAATTCAAGCCAATCCCGACAAGATCCAGGCCATTGAGCAGATTGAAGCACCAAAGCACGTCAAGGATGTACGAAGGCTTGCCGGTTGCGTGGCTGTTCTCAGCAGGTTTATCTCTAGATCTGCTGAGCGCGCCCTGCCGTTTTTCAAAATCTTGAAAAAGGCAGGTCCAATGAAATGGACCCCGGAAGCGGAAGCTGCGCTGCAGGACTTGAAGAGATACCTGTCCTCCACTCCAACACTTGTCGCACCTAAACCACAAGAGAAGTTGCTGCTGTATATAGCGGCAACCAATCAAGTGGTTAGTGCTGCGTTAGTGGCGGAGAGGGAGGCGGATGATGAGCCAGCAACCACGGCAGATGCATCCAGCGACAAGCAGGGGGCTTCGCCGACAAGCTCTGGTCCCGACAAAGATGGATCTGCACATGAGCATGAGAAGATGCAGAAGAGAATGGTGCAGCGCCTAGTTTACTTTGTCAGTTCCCTTCTGCAGGGGGCTAGGTCAAGGTACTCTGGTGTGCAGAAATTGCTTTTCGGCCTCCTCATGGCCTCAAGAAAGCTGCGCCATTACTTCCAAGCACATGAGATCACAGTCGTCACTTGTTTTCCGCTGAAGAGGATACTGCAAAACCCAGAAGCGACAGGCAGGATTGTCGAGTGGGCACTGGAACTGTCAAGCTTTGGCCTCAAGTTTGAGAGCACTTCAACTATCCAAAGCAGAGCATTGGCAGAATTTATAGCAGAATGGACGCCAACACCAGATGAAGAAACTCCAAAGACGAGCATCCCCGTCAAGGAAGCGAGCAAAGAGTGGCTGATGTACTTCGATGGTGCCTTCTCGCTGCAAAACGCCGGTGCGGGCGTGCTGCTTGTCGCACCCACCAGAGAACACCTCAAGTACGTAGTCCAGATGCACTTTCCCAAGGAGCAAGCAACGAACAATACTGCAGAGTATGAAGGTTTGCTTGCCGGTCTTAGGATCGCAGCAGACCTTGGGATCAAGAAGCTCATTGTCAGGGGTGACTCACAGCTTGTCGTCCGCCAAGTGAACAAGAATTATCAGAGTCCGTTGATGGAAGCCTACGTTATGAAGTGAGAAAGCTAGAAGAGCACTTTGATGGCCTACAGATGGAGCATGTTCCGAGAGCTCAGACGATGTTGCCGATGGCCTGTCAAAGTGCGCCGCACTAAAGTTACCTGTGGAACCAGGGATTTTTGTGCTCAAGCTGACTCAACCGTCTGTAACACCATCGACTGGACAGAGCAAGAAGAGGAAGTTGATTTCTGGTGACTACTTTCCGGCAGAGCTCCCCAAAGCTGCCGCCAAGAAGGTCCCCAAGATCAACACCAAGAGCATTGAGGAGCAGTCTGCTCCGGCAAGCCTTAGGGCTTGTTCCTTTGAAGCAGACGCTCCTGACGAGTTTTGCTCCGGCAAGCTTGCTGAGGAACATCAAGCTCCGGCTGAGCCACAGGTTCTCGCCGTAGAAGCGGATGTTCCCGCAGCAGCAGATGTGCCTTTAGTCCTTCTTGTCGAGCCGCAAGCTCCAACATGGGCACAGCAGATTGTCTATTTCCTTCAGACAGGAGAACTTCCCGAAGAGCAAGAAGAAGCAGAAAAAGTAGCCCGACAGTCAAGTATGTACCAGTTTGTCGACGACATGCTGTACAGAAGAAGACTCAACGGTGTGAAATTGAAGTGTATTTGCCGGGAAGACGGACAAAAGCTGTTGGCAGAAATACATGGAGGCATATGTGGTCACCACATTGGCGCAAGAGCACTTGCCGGCAAAGCGTTCCGGCAAGGTTTCTTTTGGCCGACGGCCCTCCAGGATGCAACTGCACAAGTAACCAAGTGTGAAGCGTGCTAGTTCCATTCCAAGCAGATACACCAGCCAGCTCAAGCTCTCCAGACGATCCCTTTATCCTGGCCATTTTCGGTCTGGGGGCTCGATATCCTCGGCCCCTTTCCCCGAGCTGCCGGGGGCTTTGAGTACTTTTACGTTGCAATCGACAAGTTCACAAAGTGGCCGGAAGTGGAACCAGTGAGGAAGGTGACAACACAGTCAGCAGTCAAGTTCTTCAGGTCGATTGTTTGCCGTTTCGGGATCCCTAACAGGATCATCACCGACAACAGCACACAATTCACGAGCCGCACCTTCATGCAGTACGTCCAAGATCTTGGCGCCAAGGTCTGCTTCGCTTCTGTTGCTCATCCAAGAAGCAATGGTCAAGCGGAGAGGGCAAATGCCGAAGTGCTGCGCGGGCTCAAGACCAGAACTTTCGACAGGCTACACAAGTGCGGAAGGAACTGGATCGAGGAGCTGCCGGTGGTTCTTTGGTCGATCAGGACGACACCAAATCGAGCCACTGGCCAGACACCTTTCGCTCTAGTCTATGGAGCAGAGGCAGTTCTCCCCATGGAACTCGTATACGGGTCGCCTCGAGTGCTCGCTTATGATGAGCTTGAGCAAGAGCAGCTGCGACAAGATGACGCGCTGCTCCTTGAGGAGGATCGTCTTCAGGCTGCTGTACGAGCTGCTCGATACCAGCAAGCTTTGCGCCGCTACCATAGCCGCAAAGTTAATGCCAGAAGCTTTGAAGAAGGCGACCTTGTTCTTCGGCGCGTTCAGTCCGCCAAGAATTCCAACAAGTTGACGCCGAAGTGGGAAGGCCCTTACCGGGTGAAACGAGTCACTAGGCCTAGCGCTGTCCGCCTTGAGACCGAAGATGGCGCTCCGGTGAGCAACTCCTGGAACATTGAGCATCTTCGTAAGTTTTACCCGTAGGGCGCGGTTGCCGGAACCTGTTCCGGCAACCACCTTTTGTACAAGTCTTGCCGATGTTGCATGTAATCCTTTGTACAAAGCTGGGCGCAGATCCCGTGCATAAGTAAAGCTCATGTGCTCCGCACATCTTGTCAATTTCATGCATTATATTCTTTCTTGCATGCGTTATCTGACACTTTGTGCAGCATCTACCCCCGGTAAGCAATAACGAGTCGAAAGGCTCCATATCTTTATTTTCTCTTCTTTCTTTTTCTCAACAAAGGAAAGGAAGGTTCCCTCGCACACAAGTTTGCCGGGGGGAAAGGAGAAGATAATGGTATGGACCAGGCGTCGTTTAAGGAAGTTTCGCCTTGCCGGGAAGCAAACGACAGAAAAGCTAAGTTGCCAAAGTTTGAGCAATTAGTTTTAATTTTTAAGTTATCTTCCTCGAACGGCCGTGCTTTGTATGGAAAACCTGTGCGCGGAGGAACCAACTCGTAGCTAGTTGCGCCCTTACTTTGTTTCGAGTCTGCTCAACAACTTAAGTGTGCTGCAACTAGTCGCGACAAGGTTTCTTGTCGGAAGCGGCACCGCCAGCAGGCTGCTGACGTCCCGCACTCAGCGCTCGCGGCTCAGGTGCCTGCGCCGACAAGTTCCCTAAAAGCATAGGGTAAAAACATACAAAGGAAGGAATCTAGTAAAGGAAATAACATAGCAGTCGATACCAGAAATAGAGTTATATTACAAGATAGCTTGTCGCAGCTCTAACAGATTGTTCTCATAACATGATTAGCAGCGACAAGCAAAAAGAAGAAACGGGCGGCCTAATCTACGCGATCACCCTCAACCCTCTTGATCTCGCTCACCTTGTCCACTATGGGTGCGACAAGGGCCTTGAGCGCTTCCAGATCGGCATCCAGCGGCAAGGATTTGAGGACGTTGGTGAGGTTGAGGCCTGGATTGCGGAAGGCCACCTTCATCAGCACCTTCTGGAGAGCTCCTGCACAGATATTGCGTGACACGTCGGCCAGCTGCTTTGGGATCTTCTCCCGGAGTCGCTGGAGGGCCGTCGCCATGCCTTTGAAGAATAAGCTGAGCTTGGCGCTGGGCTGGAGGCGCTCATCGGAAGAGTACCCGAGGTCTTCCATCCCAGCTGCGCCAGCTCCCCGTCGATGACTGCGACGATGTTCACCAGACCCTCGGTCCAGTGCTCCACAGTCTCCCTGAATGCGTTCTAGGTGACGGCAATGCTCGACAGCAGCTCCTCGTCGACCTTGATCTTCTCCGACAAAGTCCTCTCTTGCTCCTTGGCGCCGTCCAGCGTCTGAGTCAGCGTAGCCAGCTTCAACTCGAGATCCGCGTTGGAGTCCTTGGCGGCGTTGAGCTCCTTGCTCCTCTCAGCGAGAAGACCCTGCAGCTCACCATGGGCGGCAGCATCCTTCTCGCGCTCACGCTTGAGCGCGGCAAGATCCTCGCCGCTCTTCTTGATGTTCGCCTCCAGCTCTTTCTTGGCGGCCTCAGCAGCTGCGGCAGCATCCCTTGCTTCCTTGAGAGCACCGCCAATTGCTTGCTCGCGCTCGGCAAGCTCCTCCTCGTGGCTGTCAAGGTTAACCTTGCGCTGCGCCAACTCTCCCTCCCGCGTAGATAGCCTCTCGGCAGCAAGCCGTGCTGCTCTTCAACCTCCGCCTTCGCGAGGAAGAAGGCTTTCCTCTCCTCGGCGACTTGCTCCCGCTCTTCTGCTAGGCTCCGGAGAGCCTCCTGCCTGAGGCCCCAGAGCTCCTCCGCATGCTTCTCAATGTCAACCCCCGCCCTCGCGACAAGCGCTTCCTGGGAGGCTAACTTGGCTTGTCGGGCGCGGTAGAGCGACGTCAGCCTCCGCAACAGCCGCTCCTCTTCAGACTCGTCGCTGCTGCCTGGCGCGTCAACCAGCGTCAGCCTGGCGGAGGCAAGCACCTCTCTGTCCAGGATTTCTCCCTCGACCGGCGCCCTGGAGCTTGACGCCCAGGGAAGCTTGATGAAGATTCCATCGCCGGCCTTCAAGTAGGCACCGGGCTGCGGCTCTTCGGAGCCTGGCTCTGCGGCAGCGGCGGAGGGATCGGCGGTCGGTGTAGCGCCAGGCGCTCCTGCGGCCTCGGGGCCATCAGTGCGATCACCAGATCCCTCGCCAGCTTCTGCGGCGGCAGCCTTGGCGGCCTCTTCCCCGGCGGGCTCGTCAGCACCGGCTTCTCCTTCGGTGGCAGCGGCGTCGTCGGCGTCGCTGTGCACGTTCTCCTCGCCGGCAACCTCGGTTTCCATTGGCTCCGCGGCAGGTGGATCTAACGCACGGAAGAAGGAGGAGAGTCAAGCAAACACTCAAAGAGAAAATCAGAAGAAGAAGAACCCAAGGGAAGTTTTTAAGTTGCCCCTGTTTCCCCTGCTTATAAGGAGGGAGGGGGCGGACGTTTCGCCCTTCCGCATAAAGAAACCACCCACAATCTCTCCCACGACGCCGCATTCGACTCGTGCCATTGGGGAGGGCGCGGTGGATACGGAGTAAGTTACGGCGTAATCCAGGCCGCGTGTGCCCGTGCCCTGTTTTGGGCCTGGCCCAACAGCGCTCGGCACCGTGTGTGGCCCAGGCCCGGGGGCTCCTGTTGGTGTACTAGAATAGGGGTACCCTAGTATCCCGAACTTGTGCACGGGCAGTTGCAGCGCCCCGCGGCAAGGCTTGTCGGGTGACCGCCAAGGTCCTCCGTGGCTCCTCTGGAGCCATTCAAGAACAAAGTATTCAAGCCAAGGAGACAAGGCCCCGGCAAGAGGAGCTTGCCGGGAAGGCCAACCAAGGCATTTCAAGGAACTTGCCGCGACGCGCCGCGTGTCCCGGCAAGGCCCGGTGAGCGACAAGCTTCCGGGCCCGATAAGACAACGGCCGCGGCAAGGCGCTTGCCGCGGCAGGCGGTGTCACATCCCTAGCTTCTGGTAATGCTCTAGGCTAGCTTCATGTTTGCATCATGTCTAAATTTCTGAAACTTGAACTGAGGAAATTTGGAAGCCTCAAAATTTAAATAAAAGAAGGGCAAAAACCCTAAAAATCTCATTCATTGTTCCAAAATGCTCTTCTTAAATGTTTGATAATTTTTGGCAAGGGTTCTGGTCCCAACCAAAATATTGAACATTTTTAAGGATTTATTTTTGGGACTTTGAATTTAATTCAGTAGCTATTTGAATTCGAATTATATTCATATAATTAGAATATAATTTCAAATATCCCTGAAATATTTTATGAGCTTTTGGAAAAGTCCACCTAGCAAAATAAAAATATTCAGAGGAGCTTTTGGCATTGTTTGAATTATTTTTAAATTCAAAACAGTGGCAAAACGAAATTAAATAAAACAAAGCAGAAGAAAAAAATAAAACAGAACAGAAAAATTAAAAAGGAGAGAAGCCCAGCCACTTACCTGACTTACCTGCCTGGCCGAGCTCCTCCAGCGCGGCCCAGCCCACCACCGCCGTTTCTCCCCCTGTCGTCTTCCTCCCCCCTCGCCCCGAAGCTGCTCGGTGGCGCGCGCCCGAGAGCCCCGGCCACCTCCTTCTTACCTGCTCGCCGCTGGAGGCACCCGAGGGTGCCACGCACTCCCCTCGACCCCCTCTCACTTCTGCCTCG
>NC_057810.1:404030683-404038845 GCF_018294505.1 Triticum aestivum | reverse complement strand
CGAGAGCTGCCGCCGACCTCGCTCGCAACCACCGTGGCCACCAGCCACGCTTCGCCCCTCCGCTGAGCTCAGGAGCTCCGCCTCGACCCCCTCTTCCTCCCCACCAAGCCAAGCCCCTCAGGAAGCTCTGCATTGCCTCCATGCCATCATCTTCGTCCTCGACCGCCGCCGATGGTCGCCGTCGATTCACCGCCGTTCGTGCTTCCCCGAGCTCGCTGACCCTCCTTGCATGATCCCCGTGAGCCCCTGCTTCGTTTCCCCCTAACCCCATGTCCGATTTCGAGCTCTAGCCGCCCCTCTACCGGAGCCGAGACGCTCCGCCGCACGGGCTCGTCGCCGGCGAAGCCTCGGTGACCATTTGGTCACGGGCGTGCACCCGTTGTGCTTGCCGCGACCCGTAGAGCCCCTCCAGCACCTCAGCTCCCTCGTTTGTGAGCAGCAGCGCCGAACCCGACCGCACCCGAACTCCGGCCGCCGCTCACGAGCTCGCCGTCGTCGGTACCGGCCACCACCGGCACGGCCACCACCACCGTTCGATGCGCACCAGCAAGGGCTCTCCAACGACCCCAAGCACGGCCTCGCCCGTGCCCTGTAGCGCGTTTCCGATTCGCGCCGCCACCCCGGGCCTCGCCGGCGTCATGTCGTCGGTGGGTTTGACCCACTCTGACAACGGCGGGACCCCCCTGTGTCCATGACAGGTGGGCCCAGCCCTGTTAGCTAATTAGGATTAGCACTAATCGAATTAGTTAAACTAATTAACCCTTTCTGACAGTGACAGTGGGCCCCGTGACTATTAATTTGATTAGTTAGAGTTAAATAACTCTGTTAGTCACCTGAGTCACTGACGTGTGGCCCCACACGTCAGGTTTGACCTGGACCCGCCCTGTTGACCTGATGACGTCAGGGTGAGGTCATGCTGACGTAATGTTCCTTTTCTGGAATTTAGTTTATTTTATAATAATCAGGAAATTTCAGAAAATAGCTAAAACTTCAATAAATCATAGAAAAGTAACCGTAACTCCAAATGAAATAATTTATATATGAAAAATTATCAGAAAAATTCAAAGAATCCATCTGTACCATTTTCATGCATGTTAGAACAACTTATAGCTGCTGTTTAGCACAAATCAATTAAATGGCATTTGAATAATCACATATGGAGTTTGAATTTGAATCTTGTATTCAAACCAACTTCATTTAATCTGTTGCTAGTTGCATTAGCTCAAAACACATTCATATTGCCATGTCATGAGCATGCATCATATTGAGCATTGCATTGATTGTATTTCTTCTTTGTTGCCGGTATCTGTTCCCTCCCGGCAGACGATGTTCCGACGTTGTGATCATTGACACTGATGAAGACTCAATGTTTTCCTCAGAAGTGCCAGGCAAGCAAAACCCCCTTGTTCATTCCGATAAAATCCCACTCTCTCGCTCCTGCTCTCTTTTACTGCATTAGGACAACACCGATTCATCTGTTACTTGTTGCGGTAGCTGAACCCCTTTATCCTTTGCATGACCTGTCATTGCCACAGTAAATAGATGAAACCCACTAGCATGAGTAGGAGTTGTTTGAGCCCTGTTGTGCCTACTCATTCTTGTTTGTTTGTCATGCCTGCTATTGCTTAGAGTTGAGTCAGGTCTGATTCATCGAGGATGAATCAGAGGCGTGTGAACATGTCCTATTGTGTGTGAGCTAAGTGTGTGAACACGATTTGGTAAAGGTAGCGGTGAGAGGCCATGTAGGAGTACATGGTGGGTTGTCTCATTGAAGCCGTCCTTAGGAACTGAGTTCTGTGTTTGTGATCCATGATTCAGCTACTACCATACATTGGGCCCTGAAATATGACCCCGCTCGACTTCTTATTCACCCTCGTCCTCTGTCCAGGAGTTGCAAGTAGTTTCTGGTGTTTGTAGTATGCTGGAGGCCGTGGACAGCGCTGACCGTAGGGGTGGGCTGTGATGCGGTAGGCACGTGGCCGGGTATACCGGGCGCCCGTTTGGTGTCACGGAACACTGTTCACATTGTTTGGGGCTGTGAGCGAAACTCCGGCCGGATCTCCTCATGGATGGAACCCGAATAGGCGATAAACCTGGACTAGAGACTTGAGTGTTTAGGTAGGTCGTGGTCTACACCCACGTCGGCTTTCGCTTGAAGTCTGCCGAGCACATGTCGTGTGCAGACGCTAAGTGGTGGAAACATGTATGAAGAAGTACACCCCTGCAGGGTTAACATCATCTATTCGAATAGCCGTGTCCGCGGTAAAGGACTTCTGGGTTGCTTATATCAGTTCATAGACAAGTGAAAGTGGATACTCTAAAATACGCAAGATAAGCGTGAGTGCTATGGATGGCGTTCTCGTAGGGAGACGGGAGCGGATCCATAGTGGTGTATTGATATGGTGAATATGTGGACTCGTGTGCGCCACCTCAAAAGAGTTACTTGCAGTCGTAGTTCAGGATAGCCACCGAGTCAAAGCTGGCTTGCTGCAGTTAAACCACACCATCCCCTTTGTTGATAATGAAGCATATGTAGTTAGTTCTGATGTAAGTCTTGCTGGGTACATTTGTACTCACGTTTGCCTATTTTATGTTTTTGCAGAGAGACTTCAGTCTCACTAGTAATCCCGCGTGGTCTTCAACGTTTAGCTTGATACCTCAGCTATGATCTTGTGCCTCGGCAGTATCTGATAGATAGTCAGGCTTCTCAGCCTTTTTCATTTATAGATGTCTGTACTCAGACATGATAGCTTACGCATGTGCTTTGACTTGTATGCTCTGATTGTTGGGTCATGAGACCCATGTTTGTCATATCCCGCTCCTCGGAGCCTAATGAATAAATACTTGAGTCGTAGAGTCATGTTGTGATGCCATTGTTGTATTTGCACATATCGAGCATATTGTGTGTATGTTATTGAAATGCTTGGTATGTGTGGGATCTGGCTATCTAGTTGTTTATCCTTAGTAGCCTCTCTTACCGGGAAATGTCTCCTAGTGCTTCCACTGAGCCATGGTAGCTTGCTACTGCTCCGGAACACTTAGGCTAGCCGGCATGTGTCCTTCTTCATTCCTGTGTCTGTCCCTTCGGGGAAATGTCACGCGATGAATACCGGAGTCCTGTTAGCCCGCTATAGCCCGGTTCACCGGAGTCCTGCTAGCCCAGTGCTACAGCCTGGATTCACTCGCTGATGACCGACACGTTCGATGCTGGGTCATGGATGCCTGTCCCTGTAAGTCTGTGCCACTTTGGGTTTACGACTAGCCATGTCAGCCCGGGCTCCTTATCATATGGATGCTAGCGACACTATCATATACGTGTGCCAAAAGGCGCAAACGGTTCCGGGCAAAGGGAAGGCGACACCCCGTGGGAATACCGTGCGTGAGGCCGCAAAGTGATATGAGGTGTTACATGCTAGATCGATGTGGCATTGAGTCGGGGTCCTGACAGTGTTGGTATCAGAGCTTGACTGCCTGTAGGATTACCAAGCCGAACTGGTCGAAGTTGAGTCTAGAAATTCTTTAGCTATATAAGGGAATTGATTGTGGGATGGAACGTAAGGCTCTTTTTATTCCTTATACCTTATGCCCTTCTGATCTGAGTCATCTTATCTTTCCTACGGGGTTAAGGAACTAGGCTTTCTCTTCTTTCTATAAGGATCACGTGTTACTAATCCGTAGACTTATAAGATTGTTGGATTTAAGCTTGAGTTCAGTTCCTACTACTTCCGTATGTTAATTGTTGATCTCGAAACCTTGATATTGTGTTTCTGAGTGGTTATGCCACCATTTTGCATGATGTCTCAGATCTTTTTGAGCATTTACAGCCGTTATGCTGTCCGAGTCATCCCAGGTTTCTAAACTATCTGATGCATTTGCAAATTCTTTCCTCCCGTTCTTGATGTCCTTTTGGGCCAGATTAAGCACACTAATCGGTGAGTTGAGGTACCCTATTGCCTCGACTTATATGTTGGAGTTATTATTATGACCCTAGGTGCTTAGGGGATCATCTAGTGGTCTAGCCATGATCTGTGTTTCCAGCGTGATGATTCTGGCCATCATTGTCGAAAGCATCCCGTGATGCCATTTAGTTGGTAGGTATTCTATTCCTGGGTTTTGAACCCGAGATTCACTCTACTTACTTCTTGTTGATAGTGTTGCTAGTTCCTTTAGGATATTAGTAACCTTTGCGATAGTCCTCAAGGTCCGTGGTACTTCCTTCTTCCAAATACTATGAACCGTTTATGGCAGAAGTTCTTTGAACCAAAAGATCACAACCAGAGCTCTTGATGAGTTCTCGATTCTATGTTATGACTCTGCCAGTTCTACCTTTCCGCATGGATTATCCGGAAGAAACCTGTTGAACCTGATTCGACATACTAATCTATGCATCCACAACTCAGAAAGTTATATGTTCCTTTGAGTTGTCCCTCTTTAGTTGTCTACTGACCTTCGTCTATCAATTGATAGTCAAAAGTATGCATGCGTTCGTTTATCGATGCCTATTACCCTTGTGGTCCGTCAAGCCATTCTATCCGGAATGACTAGGAGAAACAAACTCCAGTACCTCTTCCATATCCAGGATTGGGTCAAAGAAGTTGTGCTCCGCAGAACAAATTGCTAATCCAGCTTTTGCTCTGTTCTACTTTGGGGTATTACCATCTTTTATATCGGGATTGTTATGGGAATTGCACACCATCCTATGAACTCTTGGTACAGTGATACTTCTCGCCATCATTACTCATTCCTCGGTTCTGTGTGGTTATAACCGAAATGTCGACAAGTGAATCGTGATGTGTGAAATCAATACTCCTAGCAACCTTGTTGCTTGGTAGTTAAATGGACAATAACCTCATTCTTAACGTGTTTGTTCTTGAATCATCATTCTAAGATTGATCGTGCTACCTTGTCCATCTTCCTGGTGCACATTTCGATTGATGAGTTAGGATTTTGTCAAGTCCTCGCTCATTTGATCATATCGTCTTGCCCTCAAAAGCGAGATTGTTCTCGAGCTTAGTAACATATCGGTGGTTCGTGATTTTCTGAAGATCTTCTCGGAAGTATTACCAGGTTGTCACCTGACCGCTGTGTTGAGCTCATGATCAAGTTGGTTTCTTGTGAACCACCCTCTCTCCAAGAATCGGTGTTAGATATCCGTGAGCTAGTTGGTTAAGCTAGACAACAACTTGGAGAGTTGGAAGATAAAAGCTTGCCTGACTTAGTTCGTTCCAAAGGGATATTCTTGTGTAGTGTGTGTTGAAGAAAGATGATATCTTCATCGATTGGTCCCTGTGATCAGTTGCTGGACCTATTATCTTATCCAATCTTTGATTTCAGTATGAGCTATCGTCAAATCAAGTCAGAACCAACGATGTTCGTAATGTTGTCTTATTCGTGGGTTTTTCCTCGAGCATACACCATTATATTCTTTGGTCTGACCAATGCTATCACCGTGTCCACTTAACTATGGAATTCCTTTTAAAAGGAAACCCAGATGAATTGTTGTTGATCCCATTGACAACATGCTTATCTCCTCCATGATCTTGTTGGACAACAAGTTAGTGTTGGAAACTTCTGAAAGCATTTCTTCATGCTAACTCATGAAGTATGTGTTTGATGAAAGGAGTGACTTCCTCTTATAGACGTGCATTTGGTGAAAGTTGCCGCCGTGAATTCAAGGAAGATTGTTTTGTTTCCTTTGGAATCATCCCCAAATCAGTCATGCACACGTGCGAAGTATTCTGTAGTCTGGAGGCTTGCAACCTTCATTCTATATGTGTCCCTAGCACACTAAGCCACTGATTGACTTGTTCAAGGAAAAGAAGTCTATGCTTGGGATCTAATCCATGGACTTGCATAAAGACTTCGATATCCTCGATTATGGTTCCCCACCTGAACTCGGTAGTGTTTAATTATAAGACTACTACGTGGCCATGCTTGTCTGGGACAACGTGATCACATGTTAGTAGCAGAACCAGCTCATGTTTGGAGCTTGCTATCGTAGTTCATTCCCGAGAATCTCGCAACGTCATCTCGTCGATTTGTGTTGCAAACTTCCGTTTTTCTTCCTAGATTCGATGAGTCTGGAATATCCTAACACCAACCAGATCTGAATCTCAGGCAGATATGATGGTTGGAGCATTTCCCAAGAACTATAATATTGGTCCCTCGATAACCGGTAAAGTGGATGTCGTGGCCAACACACCCAGCCGGAAGACCTGTTATTATAATATCTTGATTGAGGAAGTTGGCCACCTCCCCATAGGGATTTCGTAGGATTTACTCCCTAGTTGCCCCTATGGATTTCTGTGTTCCGAAGTCCGACCTTTTACTTGATGTTCTAGATACCAGACCATTTCAAGGAATGGGATACGCTAGTACATCAAGGAGAACATTAGGAGCGGAGTGCTAAATGTCTCTCGGTCAATCATCCAGATTTCGTCCCCTTGGCCTCGCCAAGGTGAAATCTGAGAAGGTGTTATCTTCCTTTGCATCTGCATCCTCCATCACCATTCATCATGGTAGCAAGTTGTGTTGCCAGGATCCTTGACACGGATGTCGGTAAAACCTTGATGCTTGTGGAAATGCTCAAGTTCTTGAGAGCACGCACAAGCGCTTGGTATTATCATCGACACTAACTGGGATTGCTCTTAGTTCCCTCGATTCTGCTATAACTTTCAAATAGTGAATTCACTCTCTATTGTTGGGTTCTTCCCCCAGTTACCAGAATCATTCTCAGCATTTGCATTCTGTTCCTAGCTTGCACCGCCAATGTGTCATTCTACCATGGGTCCCTTCCATTTCCGGTGGTAAGCAAAATCATCCATTACGTTGTCTTCAACAAGGTAATCCACATCATCCAAGTCCGAGTATGCCATTCTACCGACCCCCTCCAAACGATCGCTCGAGAATTGCCTTAGGCTGGTTTAAAGGGTTTCAATGATCTCTGAATCAAAGGTAATTCTTTTTGCCACTTAAGGGGATATTTCTACGAGTCACCTTCCCTAAGGTGCATCGTTATGGTATCATGGAAACTCAACTCCTCGCTACGTTGACAATCGATTACCACCTCCTTAAGCGTGAAATTGTTGTCTACCTAGTGAACCTTCGTCATCTGCTTCACTCCATTCCCATGGATATATGTTTAGTGTCTCAGCTCGAGAGAGGTTGCTATGTCTCATTCCGTGAGTAATCCTGAGTTGTTCGATCTTCGAGAAGATCGATGCTTCTAGAGTTTTCCTTTCCTCTTCTTGTCTTGATAGTTGAAGTTCTCGGAGGAAGACATCGAGTCAAAGATGGTGATTGATTCAATGTTCATTTGAAGTACAACCTGGATCATGAAGATTATACTAGTTTGCGTTCCCCCTTGACCTTACCCTACGCTTGAATCTCGGGACGAGATTTTTGTTTAGTGGGGGTGAGTTGTCACATCCCTAGCTTCTGGTAATGCTCTAGGCTAGCTTCATGTTTGCATCATGTCTAAATTTCTGAAACTTGAACTGAGGAAATTTGGAAGCCTCAAAATTTAAATAAAAGAAGGGCAAAAACCCTAAAAATCTCATTCATTGTTCCAAAATGCTCTTCTTAAATGTTTGTTAATTTTTGGCAAGGGTTCTGGTCCCAACCAAAATATTGAACATTTTTAAGGATTTAGTTTTGGGACTTTGAATTTAATTCATTAGCTATTTGAATTTGAATTATATTCATATAATTAGAATATAATTTCAAATATCCCTGAAATATTTTATGAGCTTTTGGAAAAGTCCACCTAGCAAAATAAAAATATTCAGAGGAGCTTTTGGCATTGTTTGAATTATTTTTAAATTCAAAACAGTGGCAAAATGAAATTAAATAAAACAAAGCAGAAGAAAAAAATAAAACAGAACAGAAAAATTGAAAAGGAGAGAAGCCCAGCCACTTACCTGACTTACCTGCCTGGCCCAGCTCCTCCAGCGCGGCCCAGCCCACCACCGCCGTTTCTCCCCCTATCGTCTTCCTCCCCCCTTGCCCCGAAGCTGCTCGGTGGCGCGCGCCCGAGAGCCCCGGCCACCTCCTGCTTACCTGCTCGTCGCTGGAGGCACCCGAGGGTGCCACGCACTCCCCTCGACCCCCTCTCACTTCTCCCTCGCTCTCTGGACCTCCCTCCCCCTCGCTCCTCTGCTTCC
>NC_057810.1:403990255-404030462 GCF_018294505.1 Triticum aestivum | reverse complement strand
CCGCCGCCGACCTCGCTCACAACCACCGTGGCCACCAGCCACCCTTCGCCCCTCCGCTGAGCTCAGGAGCTCTGCCTCGACCCCCTCTTCCTCCCCACCAAGCCAAGCCCCTCGGGAAGCTCTGCATCGCCTCCACGCCATCATCTTCGTCCTCGACCGCCGCCGATGGTCGCCGTCGATTCACCGCTGTTCGTGCTTCCCCGAGCTCGCTGACCCTTCCTGCATGATCCCCGTGAGCCCCTGCTTCGTTTCCCCCTAACCCCATGTCCGATTTCGAGCTCTAGACGCCCCTCTACCGGAGCCGAGACGCTCCGCCGCACGGGCTCGTCGCCGGCGAAGCCCCGGTGACCATTTGGTCACGGGCATGCACCCGTTGTGCTTGTCGCGACCCGTAGAGCCCCTCTAGCGCCTCAGCTCCCTCGTTTGTGAGCAGCAGCGCCGAACCCGACCGCACCCGAACTCCGGCCGCCGCTCACGAGCTCGCCGTCGTCGGTACAGGCCACCACCGGCACGGCCACCACCACCGTTCGATGCGCACCAGCAAGGGCTCTCCAACGAGCCCAAGCACGGCCTCGCCCGTGCCCTGTAGCGCGTTTCCGATTCGCGCCGCCGCCCCGGGCAAGCAAAACCCCCTTGTTCATTCCGATAAAATCCCACTCTCTCGCTCCTGCTCTCTTTTACTGCATTAGGACAACACTGATTCATCTGTTACTTGCTGCGGTAGCTGAACCCCTTTATCCTTTGCATGACCTGTCATTGCCACAGTAAATAGATGAAACCCACTAGCATGAGTAGGAGTTGTTTGAGCCCTGTTGTGCCTACTCATTCTTGTTTGTTTGTCATGCCTGCTATTGCTTAGAGTTGAGTCAGGTCTGATTCATCGGGGATGAATCAGAGGCGTGTGAACATGTCCTACTGTGTGTGAGCTAAGTGTGTGAACACGATTTGGTAAAGGTAGCGGTGAGAGGCCATGTAGGAGTACATGGTGGGTTGTCTCATTGAAGCCGTCCTTAGGAACTGAGTTCTGTGTTTGTGATCCATGATTCAGCTACTACCATACATTGGGCCCTGAAATATGACCCCGCTCGACTTCTTATTCACCCTCGTCCTCTGTCCAGGAGTTGCAAGTAGTTTCTGGTGTTTGTAGTATGCTGGAGGCCGTGGACAGCGCTGACCGTAGGGGTGGGCTGTGATGCGGTAGGCACGTGGCCGGGTATAACGGGCGCCCATTTGGTGTCACGGAACCCTGTTCACATCGTTTGGGGCTGTGAGCGAAACTCCGACCGGATCTCCTCATTGATGGAACCCGAATAGGCGATAAACCTGGACTAGAGACTTGAGTGTTTAGGTAGGTCGTGGTCTACACCCACGTCGGCTTTCTCTTGAAGTCTGCCGAGCACATGTCGTGTGCAGACGCTAAGTGGTGGAAACATGTATGAAGAAGTACACCCCTGCAGGGTTAACATCATCTATTCGAATAGCCGTCTCCACGGTAAAGGACTTCTGGGTTGCTTATATCAGTTCATAGACAAGTGAAAGTGGATACTCTAAAATACGCAAGATAAGCATGAGTGCTATGGATGGCGTTCTCGTAGGGAGACGGGAGCGGATCCATAGTGGTGTATTGATATGGTGAATATGTGGACTCGTGTGCGCCACCTCAAAAGAGTTACTTGCAGTCGTAGTTCAGGATAGCCACCGAGTCAAAGCTGGCTTGCTGCAGTTAAACCCCACCATCCCCTTTGTTGATAATGAAGCATATGTAGTTAGTTCTGATGTAAGTCTTGCTGGGTACATTTGTACTCACGTTTGCCTATTTTATGTTTTTGCAGAGAGACTTCGGTCTCACTAGTAATCCCGCGTGGTCTTCAACGTTTAGCTTGATACCTCAGCTACGATCTTGTGCCTTGGCAGTATCTGGTAGATAGTCAGGCTTCTCAGCCTTTTTCATTTATAGATGTCTGTACTCAGACATGATAGCTTCCGCATGTGCTTTGACTTGTATGCTCTAATTGTTGGGTCATGAGACCCATGTTTGTAATATCCCGCTCCTCGGAGCCTAATGAATAAATATTTGAGTCGTAGAGTCATGTTGTGATGCCATTGTTGTATTTGCACATATCGAGCATATTGTGTGTATGTTATTGAAATGCTTGGTATGTGTGGGATCTGGCTATCTAGTTGTTTATCCTTAGTAGCCTCTCTTACCGGGAAATGTCTCCTAGTGCTTCCACTGAGCCATGGTAGCTTGCTACTGCTCCGGAACACTTAGGCTGGCCGGCATTTGTCCTTCTTCGTTCCTGTGTCTGTCCCTTCGGGGAAATGTCACGTGATGAATACCGGAGTCATGTTAGCCCGCTACAGCCCGGTTCACCGGAGTCCTGCTAGCCCAGTGCTACAGCCTGGATTCACTCGCTGATGACCGACACGTTCGATGCTGGGTCATGGATGCCTGTCCCTGTAAGTCTGTGCCACTTTGGGTTTACGACTAGCCATGTCAGCCCGGGCTCCTTATCATATGGATGCTAGCGACACTATCATATACGTGTGCCAAAAGGCGCAAACGGTTCCAGGCAAAGGTAAGGCGACACCCGTGGGAATACCGTGCGTGAGGCCGCAAAGTGATATGAGGTGTTACATGCTAGATCGATGTGGCATTGAGTCGGGGTCCTGACAGGCGGCCACTCTATGCCCACGCTCCAGCACATCCACCAATGTGTCGCCCTGGGGGCCTTTCCAGGCACACATGGCGGGAGGCTGTGCAGCCAGGGGTGCGCGGTGGCATGCGATGCTGACAAGATCGCCATCGTGGCGAGCGGTGGCGCCCCTGACGGTCCTTTTCTGCACTGTTTGGGCGACACAGATGGGCATTTAATGCCCTTGTCCCCTGCCGTCAGGGTTAGGTAGGATACACTGTACAGGTAGTTGTACCAACCACCTCTCTTTTTACGCTTTTACCCTTCTCTGCGTTGCCACCTGTCGGTGACCCCTTGAGCATATAAAAGGAGGCCCATGCGCAACGTAGAGGAGGTTCGGTTCGGCTCAGTTCGAAGCCAAAGAACAGAATACAATCAGACAAGCAGCAGTAGGAGTATTATCTCTCCGGAGAGCTCCAAAGCTGGGTAAACTGCTCGTGTGCTTCGCCTCGATCCGCTCTTCGCGCGACCTCCGCCCCCCGCCGAACCGAAAGGGGCTCGGGCCGCCGGTCCCATAGGTGTTCGTGGATCAGTTTCCCCGACATCCGCCAACCTCTGAGGGTAGAGATCACTGTCAGAAGACTCCCCAATAACACCCTTGGAGTTCTTCCTTGAGCCAAACTTCCTAAAGATATTCATGTTCGTGTACAATTTTCTGAAAATAAAATTTTTGAGGTGACAAAAATTTGTCAACAAAACTTGACAAGATTGATAGCAACTACTCCTAGGGATACATAGAGGTCATAGCAAGCATTCAAACTACTTAGAACACTAAGAATTCATCATGCAAGCTCATCTACAGTAGCACCAAGAGTATCTAATTATTCAAAGTATAAACCACTAAAACAAAAATGTAGCGACCAGACCTCAAACAGTCTAGTCTCTGTGCACCAGTGTCATCCCTGGATCGTTAATGCTGACACGCACAGTACTTGAGGATTTATAACAGAGTTTCAATCACACACTTATTACATCGAATGTCTCAAAAGAGAACTTATTACAATAATATGGCTTAAGGCCATCTAAATAAGATAACAGCGGAAGGCTTGGAAGATAAAGTGGGTCCATCAACTCCAACGGCATAGTTGAGTGAACGACAATGACCTATGGCACCTTACTCGTCGTCTGAAAATTCTGCAACATGACATGTTGCAGCCCGAAACGGCTCAGCACATGGAATATGCTGGCAATGTAACAGAAAGAATAATGAACAGAATAAATGCTATCACAACATGCATATATGGCTGGTGGAAAGCCCTATGGTTAAACTTTTTGCGTAAAGCCAATTTTTCCCTACATCAAAGGAATAAATTTTATTTAACTATCATGGTGGTAGTTAAACATTGAGAAGGATCATCCAACTCAATCGCAATTAAGCAACATCAATTAACCCAAACAAATTAATTTAGAGTGATGAGATCAACATGATAATCCAAGAACCAGATACTCAAGATGTCCATAACAGGGGACACGACTAACCATGATTAGTTTGTAGACTCTGCAGAGGTTTGCGCACTTTTCCCCACAAGACTCGATCTCCTCCGTTAGATTTCTCGCACTACTTGGTGTTTGAGAAATGGATGACCGAGACACAGTCTTTCAGAAACATTAACTCCTTACTCTGGGTGGAGAGTTACACATAGTTTCCCCTACATCTGCTGGCCCACCACTGAAAGAGGTCATGCAAGCTACTCAACTATGCTAGAGCCATAATAGCTTGTGGCTGCACACAGAAGTTTCTAGCATGAATAATCTTATGATCCCTTTAAGCCTGGGTGGCGAACCGTAGGATGATCACACGGGTACTCCGGGATATCCTAGGACAACACTGGATTCTCCAAGTGCCCGCAACCAATCCACCCAGATGTGTATTTAAGTAGCCACCTTAAGTTAACCATTAATTTAACAATACTCACATCTGTCATGGATACACTCACCCAATCCACGTCTATGAGCATAGCATAGCAATCCTGAGCATAACGTAGAAGTAACTCCCAAAGGTTTAATAATAAAAGGGCAATAGGTTCTACCTCATCATCTACTTCCCAAACCCACATGTTAATCAGATCCTAACTATGCAATGTTTGAGGATTGAAACTAATGTATAATATCTGGGTAATAAAGGGTATGATCAAAGTGTTACTTGCCTTGCTAATGATCCGCAAAACCTAGAGACTTGTAGTAGAACGTTTCGCACTCCGTGAATTCTATCGCAAATAAACAAAAGCATACATAAGCACTCAAGCAAGAAGCACGGGTAAAACTCAAATAAGGAGATCTAACTAGAAAGTTCAACTGAAGAACTCTGGCTTGCAAAAAGAATCAAATCAAAAGGAGCAACGAAACTCAAAGTACGAAAGAAACAAGAATCGTTTACTAATCTGGACTAAAGTCAAATTTTACAGTACCAAAATCATGTTCAAGTTGGTTAAACAGAAATAGGGCTTCGAGACGAAGATCGAGGCACTTGTTTAATCTAATTTGGATAAACGAGCGAAAACTTATACTAGATCGAAGATCAGGGCAGAAATCGCGATAGAAAATAATCGCAGATAAACCCTGCAAAATAAAATGAGATTAATAGGCTAACTAATGAACGTTCATTAACAGAACCTAATCGGTGAACAGTGTCCGTTAAAATGAACGAACGGACAAATCTCCGCTAAATAAATAAACCACCGAAAAACCGAACCGATATATATATAAAAAACGGATCTACGATTTTTCTAAAAAACAGAACACTTAAACAAAAGAACAATGACGGCAGCGGCTACCTCCGGCGAGGTCGGCAGCGAGATCGAGTGGCGGTGGCAGCGGCTCGGCGGGCGGGGCGGTCGGCGGTGGCAGCGCGAAGGGGAGGCAACGGCGTCGGGAGGCGGCGGCGCGCGAGGCAGCGTCGGCGGCGGCGCAAAGTGGCGCGGCGGCGGCGCGACTTTTGAGGCGGCGGCGCTAGGGTTTGGCAGGGTGGCGGCTTGGGCTAGCGGCGGGGTCGGGCCTCACCCTATAATGGCCGGCCAGGGCGGTATCCGGCTCGGGCACGGCCCGTTAGGTCGGTGCATGTTTTTTTTAAAAACTTACGTGGAAAAACAAATAAAAGAAATACTATACAGAGTCTAAAAATCCTGAAATAAATTTTCACGGTCCTCTAATAACAATGCGGACAAAGTGAACACTTATTTAGGCTACTAAAGCAATTTTGAAAAACGCATTTTTTCCTATTTCAAATAAAATAGCAATAAAAGTCCAAACAAAATTTTTATTTGATTTTAACTTTTTTCCTCCAATATTTCTTTTATTTTGGAGAAGTCATTTTATCCCCTCTCTTTTATTTTGACATTGGAAATATTTGGAGAGAAAATGATTAAAACCAAAATGATCCTTTTTTTGAATATTTGAGAAAACTCAAATATGAAAATAATTGAAATCCCCAACTCTCTCTAGGGTCCTTGAGTTTCTTAGAATTTCTAGGATCAACCAAAATGCAATAAAAATGATATGCAATGATGACCTATGTATAACATTCCAAATTGGAAATTCGGGATGTTACAAACCTACCCCCCTTAAGATGAATCTCGCCCTCGAGATTCGGGTTGGCTAGAAAATAGGTGCGGGTGGTCCTTCCGTAGGTCTTCCTCTCGTTCCCAGGTGGCTTCATCCTCGGTATGGTGGCTCCATTGAACTTTGCAAAACTTGATAACCTTGCTGCGTGTGACTCGGCTGGCAAACTCGAGAATCTTCACTGGCTTCTCATCGTAAGTCAAATCGCAATCCAGCTGAATCGCTTCCAGTGGCACTGTATCTCTCAAAGGAATATCAGCCATCTCTGTGTGGCACTTCTTCAACTGGGAAACGTGAAACACATCGTGAACTCCTGACAATCCCTCTAGCAATTCCAGCTTGTAAGCAACTTCTCCCATACGCTCCAAAACTTTGTATGGTCCCCCAAAACGTGGTGCTAACTTTCCCTTTACTCCAAAATGCTTAACTCCTCGAAATGGGGACACACGAAGGTATACTCTATCTCCGACTTCGTAAACTGTCTCCTTGCGTTTAGAATCCGCATAACTCTTCTGCCTGGACTAGGCTACCTTGAGTCTATCGGGAATCAGTTTAACCTTCTCTTCAGACTCCTTAATCAAATTTGGTCCAAACAACTGACGGTCCCCAACTTCATCCCACAAAAACGGTGTCCTGCACCTCCTTCCGTACAAAGCTTCGAAAGGGGCCATCTTCAAACTGGCTTGATAACTGTTGTTGTAAGAGAACTCTGCATATGTCAAGTTGTCATCCCAACTAGATCCATAATCTAGTGCACAAGATCTCAACATATCCTCAAGAATCTGATTGACTCTCTCGGTCTGTCCATCTGTTTGTGGATGAAAGGATGTACTAAACTCTAGCCTAGTACCCAAAGTCTCATGCAACTGATTCCAGAACTTTGAGGTAAACTTGGTTGCTCTATCTGATACAATGGTCCTTGGAACTCCATGCAGACATACAATCTTGGTCATGTATATATTTGCCAACTTAGCACTTGTATAGGTGGTCTTCACATGGATTAAATGAGATACTTTCGTCAATCGATTGACTACAACCCATATAGAGTCATAGCCTGAACGAGTCCTGGGCAATCCCATCATAAAATCCATGCCAAGCTTGTCCCACTTCCATTCGGGTATCGGCAATGGCTGTAGCAATCCTGCTGGCTTCTAATGCTCTGCCTTCACTCTTTGACATACATCACATAGTGCTACGTACTTGGCAATATCCTTCTTGATACCTGTCCACCAGAAACTTTCCTTCAAATCCAGATACGTCTTAGTGTTTCTTGGATGAATCGAATACGGTGAATCATGGGCCTCTTGCAGAATCAACTTCCTAATCTTGGGGTCATTAGGCACATATACGCGATCCTCAAACCATAAGGTATCGTGCTCATCCTCACGAAATCCTTTAGCCTTTCCTTTGCTCATCCTTTCCTTTATCTCGGCAATCTCCTTGTCAGTCTTCCAGGCTTCTCTGATCCTATCCATCAAAGTGGAATGAATTTCCAATGCTGCTACATAACCTCTTAGAACTATCTCCAAACATAGCTCACGAAGATCCTCTGCTAACTCCTTCGGTAATCCTTCGGTCATGAGCATATTGACATAACTCTTGTGACTCAACGCATCGGCTACTACATTGGCCTTTCCGGGATGATAATGCAACTTCATATCATAATCCCAAATGAGCTCCAACCTTCTCCTTTGCCTGAGATTCAACACCTTCTCCGTGAAGATATACTTGAAACTCTTGTGATCCGTGTATACCTCACAATGGTTTCCGATGAGAAAATATCTCCATGTCTTCACCGGACGCACTACGGCTGCTAACTCCAAATCATGGGTAGCATAATTTAACTCATGGGGTTTAAGCTGTTGTGAGGCATATGAAACAACTCTTCCCTCCTGCATAAGCACTGCTCCAAGTCCTCGACGTGAAGCGTCGCAATACACTTGATAATCCTTTCATTGACCTGGAAGAATCAGCACTAGGGATGTAACCAAACATTTCTTCATCTCTTGAAATCTGGCTTCACACTCCTCCGTCCATTTGAACTTGGTGTCCTTCTTCAACAAATCTGTCATGGGGTTTGCAATCCTGGAGAAATTTTCTATGAACCTCCGATAATATCATGCGAGTCCGAGAAAACTCCTGATCTCTCCAACTGATGTGGGTGCTACCAATTTAGTAACAAAAACAACCTTGGTCGGGTCTACTGCTATTCCTTCTCCGGATATAACATGTCCAAGGAATCCAACTTCCTTCAACCAAAATTCACACTTGCTGAACTTGGCATATAACTAATGTTCCCTAAGCTTCTCGAGAACCAAATGCAAATGATCTTTATGCTCCTCTTCATTCTTCGAGTAGACCAATATGTCATCAATGAACACCACGACGAACTTATCCAAAAACTCCATAAACACCTTGTTCATCATGTTCATGGAATAGGCAAGCGCGTTAGTCAGGCCAAATGACATAACGGTATACTCATATAGCCCGTACCTTGTGGTAAAAGTTCTCTTAGGTATATCCTGCTCTCAATCTTTAGCTGGTGGTATCCTGATCGCAGATTGATCTTGGAAAATACTTTAGCTCCTTGCAACTGGTCAAAAAAATCATTGATCATTGGCAGTGGGTACTTGTTCGTGATCGTCACCTCATTCAACACACGATAATCCACAACCATCCTTAACGATCCATCCTTCTTCTTCACTAGAAACACTGGGGATCCCCAAGGTGATGAACTTGGTCGAATGTAACCTTTATCCAGTAACTCCTTAATCTTCTTCTTAATTCCCTCCAAATCCTTTGCGGGCATCCGATACGGTCTCTTTGATATTGTCCTGGTGCCTGGCAAAAGCGCAATCAAAAACTCAATGTCTATATCCGGTGGCATGCCTGGCAACTCTTTAGGAAATACGTCAGGGAAATCCTTCACCACTGGTACTTCCTCCTGTACAACTCCTGATAAGGAATTCACTTGAGTCCTCTTCGGCACATGCCGGGATACATACTTAGTCCTTCTTCCTTCTAGGGTGGTGTGCATAATCGACTTACTGCCACAATTGATGTTTCCTCCATACATCGATAGCCAATCCATCCCCCAAATCACATCCAACCCTTGTGACTCCAGAGTTATCAGATCCGAGGGGAAAACATGCCTACCTATGGTCAATGGCATCTGAAAACATCCTTGGCCTTCCATATGCTCTGCTCCTAGCGAGCTTACTAACATAGGTTTCCTAAGAACTTTGGTGGGCAACTTATACTTATCCACGAATCCCCTTGATATGTATGAATGCGATGCACTAGATTAAAAAGAACGATTGCCGTAAATGACTTCACCAAAAACTTACCTATAACTGCATCTAGCTGCTCTTCAACCTCCTCCATGCTAACGTGGTTCACTTGTCCCCTGTTGAAAGGGTTGGGGCTTCTTCCCAGAGCTTCCATTGCCATTTCCATTATTTGCTTCAGAACACTCGGTGGCGTAATGTCCATTCTTCCCGCACTTGAAACAAGTAATGTGACCTAGATCCTTCTTGGCGGGTGTTGATGGGTTGGAACGGTTCTAGCCGTTGCTTCCACCATTCCCATTCCATTCTTGGGGCCACTATGGGTATGCGAACCTCCTCCATTGGCATTATGGCCTCCATGGTTATGGTGGATGTGTCCTCCCGAGTTTAGGGTAAAACGAGGCCTCTGCTGAGCCCCTAAATTGTACTTCCCTTGTCCATATTTACTGTTGCGGCTATCTATCTGTTGTTGCTTCCCTTCAATCATAAGAGCTCTATCTACCAACTCCTGGTAGTTGTTCAATGTTGCCACCATCAACTGCATGCTCAGCTCATCATTAAGTCCTTCCAGAAACTTCTCCTGCTTAACAGCATCTGTAGCTACGTCATCAGGGGCATAGCGTGCTAACTTGCTAAACTCATCCACATACTGGCCCACTGTGCGTCCTCCTTGGCGCAAGTTGCGAAACTCACCCTTCTTCATGTTCATAGCTCCTGCTGAAACATGGGCAGTGCGGAAAGCCTACCGAAACTGGTCCCATGTAACAATGTCAATGGGGTATGTGGCGGTGAAAGTCTCCCACCATGATGTTGTGGGTCCATCAAGCTCATGTGCAGCAAAATGCACTCTCTCCGCATCTGTGCATCCTGGAGTGGTCAGCTCCCTTCCAATCTTGTAGAGCCAATCATCTGCAACAATCGGCTCGGTGCTACTAGAGAACACTGACGGATTTAGCCTTAGAAAACGGGCTAAGTGATCAACAGGTGGTGGTGGTGGTGGGTTGTTGTTGTTGTTGCGTTGATTCTGATTCTGAACTAGTAGCTGCATCAAGGTATTCTGCTACTGGATCAACTGAGTGAGCTCCAGTGGGAAAGCAAATCCATTGTCACGTCTCGGAGGCATCTAATGGGTTTAGAAAAGGTGAGAAAACAGAATTGAATGAGGTCTAAAGGGAAAACACTACCCATATGCACATGAGACAAACACAATCATATCACTTCTATCAATTCAAACAAGGGCATACAATCGGTCTAACTATCATTACAAAAGTGCTCGGACTATACTATATAGATGGAGGAATACTACTACTGATATGGTGGTCGACTAGAAGTTTTGATCGGTGGAAGACTCCATGATATCCACTCCAGCTTCATCAACATAGTCATCATCGCTATCGTCGGGGTCAGAATCGGTGTCGTCGATGATGATGTAGTCCTCCAAACGAATGTCCTTGGGATGGTCGTCATCTCCTCCTAGCGCGGGGTCTCCCATGAATACTCCTAGCTTCCTTGTTAGGTCGTCATTCTTCTCCACTAGTATTGTCAATTCCTCCTCATATCCATCACGTGTAGACTTGAGTTCCTCTTCTAGCTCCGTGATCCTGATCATTGCCTTCTTCAGATCTATCATGCCTGCGCACATCTGGTTCTCCTGGCGACGAATGTGCTGGTTTAACTCCTGGATGAAAGCTGCAATGGACATGTCCCTCCTGGTGCTGATCATCTCCCATTGCTCATCTCGGCGCCCACATATTTGGTAGATAGTATCCTTAATATCCTTGTGATAAACTTCTCCAATGCGTCCCATGGCGATGTCGGCTGCCATGCTCTTTCCTAGACTCCAGGTTGGTGCATCAAAGGAAAACTCTATGGGCTCAGTGACTGGCATGAACGTCCTTCCTAGAACTTGAACTCGAATCATCCAACGCTCCTCTTTTGGTAAAGTGGCGATGCAGCGCCTGGTGAAGCTTGGTACTCCGATGTTCAGGTACCTAGTAACTTCCTTCAATTGTCGTCCAAAAGGGGTTTCTTCATCCGGTTGTGTAAACTTGTTCCTTGAGTCCGCCATCCTATAGAGTAGAAAAGGGAGAGGAGTCAGAAATGAGTAGAGAAGAGTGACATATGGTTTTAGCTTAGTGGTCATGTCCTACAGTCAACGTGTGCTCTGATACCATCTTGTAGCGACTAGAGCCCAAACAGTCTAGTCTCTGTGCATCAGTGTCATCCCTGGACCAGTAATGCTGACACACATAGTACTTGAGGATTTGTAACAGAGTTTCAATCACACACTTATTATTACAATAATATGGCTTAAGGCCATCTAAATAAGATAACAACGGAAGGCTTGGAAGATAAAGTGAGTCCATCAACTCCAAGGGCATAGCTAGTGAACAACAATGACCTATGGCACCTTACTCGTCGTCTAAAAAGTCTGCAACATGACATGTTGCAGCCCAAAATGGGTCAGCACATGGAATATGCTGGCAATGTAACACAAAGAATAATGAACAGAATAAATGCTATCACTACGTGCATATATGGCTGGTGGAAAGCCCTATGGTTAAAGTTTTTGTGTAAAGCCAATTTTTCCCTACATTAAAGGAATAAATTTTATTTAACTATCATGGTGGTTGTTAAATATTGAGAAGGTTCCTCCAACTCAATCCCAATTAAGCAATACCAATTAACCAAAACAAATTAATTTAGAGTGATGAGATCAACATGATAATCCAAGAACCAGATACTCAAGATGTCCATAACCGGGGACACGGCTAACCATGATTAGTTTATACACTCTACAGAGGTTTGCGCACTTTTCCCCACAAGACTCAATCTCCTCTGTTAGATTTCTCGCACTACTTGGTGTTTGAGAAATCGATGACCGAGACACAGTCTTTCAAAAACATTAACTCTTTACTCTAGATGGACAGTTACACCTTCTTTCCCCTACATCTGCTAGCCCACCACTGAAAGAGGTCATGCAACCTACTCAACTATGCTAGAGCCCATAATAGCTTGTGGCTGCACACGGAAGTTTCTAGCACGAATAATCTTATGATCCCTTTGAGTCTAGGTGGTGAACCGTAGGATGATCACACGGGTACTCCGGGATATCCTAGGACAACACTGGATTCTCCAGGTGCCCACAACCAATCCACCAAGATGTGTATTTAAGTAGCCACCTTAAGTTAACCATTAATTTAACAATACTCACATATGTCATGGATACACTCACCCAATCCACGTCTACGAGCATAGCATAGCAATCCTAAGCATAACGTAGAAGTAACTCCCAAAGGTTTAATAATAAAGGGGCAATAGGTTCTACCTCATCATCTACTTCCCAAACCCACATGTTAATCAGATCCTAACTATGCAATGTTTGAGGATTGAAACTAATGCATAAACACTGGTTAATAAAGGGCATGATCAAAGTGTTACTTGCCTTGATGATGATCCGCAAAACCTAGAGACTCGTAGTGGGACGCTTCACACTCCAGGAATTCTGTCGGAAACAAAAAAAATCATACATAAGCACTCAAGCAAGAAGCACAGTTAAAACTCAAATAAGAATATCTAACAAGAAAGTTCAACCGAAGAACTCTGGTTTGCAAAAAGAATCAAATCAAACGGAGCAACAAAACTCAAACTACGAAAGAAACAAGAATCGTTTACTAATCTGGACTGAAGTCAAATTTACAGTACCAATATCATGTTCAAGTTGGTTAAACAGAAAGAGGGCTTCGAGCAAAAACAGAAGATCTAGGCACTTATTTCATATAATTTGGATAAACGAGCGAAAACTTATACTAGATCGAAGATCAGTGCAGAAATCGTGATAAAAAATAATCGCAGATAAACCCTGGAAAATAAAACGAGATGAACAGGCTAACGAACAAACGTTTGTTAACAGAACCTAATTGGTGAACAGCGTTCGTTAATACAAACGAAAGGACGAATGTCCGCTAAATAAATAAACAACCGAAAAACCAAACCGATTTATATATAAAAAAATGGATCTACAGTTTTCCTAAAAAAACAAACGGTTAAAAAAAACGACGACGGCGGCGGCTACCTCCGGCAAGGTCGGCGGCGGCAGTGGCGTGATTGGGTGGCGGCGGCGGTGACTTGGCTGGTGGCGGCGGCGGTGGCTCCGGCAGGCGGGGTGGTCGGCGGCGGTGTTGCAACGGGGAGGCGGCGGCGTTGCGACTTTTGAGGCGGCGGCGCTAGGGTTTGGTGGGGTGGCGGCTTGGGCTGGCGACGGGGTCGGGCCTCGCCCTATAAAGGCCGGCCGGGGCGGTGTCCGGCTCGGGCACAGCCCGTTAGGTCGGTGTGCGTTTTTTTTAAAAACTGACGCGGAAAAACACGAAAAAAGAAATACCAAATGGAGTCTAAAAATCCTAAAATAAATTTTCACGGTCCTCTAATAATAATGCGGACAAAGTGAACGTTTATTTGGAATACTAAAGCAATTTTGAAAAACGCATTTTTTCCTAATTCAAATAAAATAGCAATAAAAGTCCAAATAAAATTTTTATTTGATTTTAACATTTTTCCTCAAATATTTCTTTTATTTTGGAGAAGTAATTTTATCCCCTCTCTTTTACTTTGACATTGGAAATATTTGGAGAGAAAATGACTAAAACCAAACTTTTTCAATATTTGAGAAAACTCAAATATGAAAATAATTGAAATCACCAACTCTCTCCGGGGTCCTTGAGTTGCTTAGAATTTCTAGGATCAACCAAAATGAAATAAAATATGATATGCAATGATGACCTATGTATAACATTCCAAATTGGAAATTTGGAATGTTACAAAAACTAATTGGACAAATGGTGGAGTCACATACCAAGCAACAATCCCTTAAACAGTTTCGAAAATGGAGCTTCGAGCTAAGAGATCGAAATCCGCGGGTTTGAGCTCAAGAACATGGGAGAGAGAGCAGTGGGGATTTTTTTCTAGAGGTAAGTGATGATGTGGGCTAAAGAGATAAGTGAGGGGGCCCACATGGGGACCACAACCCACTAGGGCGCGCCTGGGAGTCCTGGGGAGCCCAGGTGGGTTGTGCCCACCTAGTGCACCTCCCTCTGGTATTATTTGCACCAAAAATTCAAAAATATTCAGAAAAAAATCATGTAAAATTTTTAGAGCATTCTGAGTACTTTTATTTTTGGGTCATTTTTTATTGCACGGGAAATTCAGAAACAAACAAAACATGGCATTTTATTTTATTTAACTAATAATAAAAAAAAGGTAGGGACAGAAGGTAGTGCTTACTAAATTCATCAACTTCATACCGTTAAAAAATGATTCATTAATAAGGTTGATCATGTCTTATTAACTACAACTTTCGATTAGCATGAAACCGAAGAACTTCCGTAAATCACTAAGTTACCTCAATGGGGATATGCATTTCCCCAACAATAAGAATTTCATATTTATTTTTGATAGTAGGTAGAGGTATTTGAAAACTTCCAATAGTGATTTTCGGAGATTTTTCAATAACATTAATACCATTCAGTTGGAATTGTTTCTTCGGAAAGTGCACGGTATGCTCATTACCATTAATATGAAAAGTGACCTTGCTTTTATTGCAATCAATAACAGCCCCTGCAATATTCAAGAAGGGTCTACCAAGGATAATCGACATGTTGTCCTCCTCGGGCATCACAAGTATAACAAAGTCAGTCAAAATAGTAACATTAGCAACAACAACGGGCAGTTTTCACATAATTCTTTTTGATAGAGCAAGGTATAGTTGGTATACCCGGAGCTCCAAGTTTTTTAGGTACTCCATCTTTAAAAGCATAGTTAGCAAGCATAGTGGAGATTTTAGCTTCCGGTATTTTTCTCTTATTTTTTATGATATCTTTCATATACTTTGCATAAGGAGGCATTTTAAGGATATCATTCAAGCGACAAAAAGACTGGCCTCAGCATTTCAGCAGAGCATTCAAATTCTTTATCATCATTATTTTTAGTTGACTTGGGTGGAAAAGGCATAGGTGTTTGAACCCACGGTTCTCTTTCTTTACCGTGTTTTCTAACAACAAAGTCTCTTTTATCATATCTTTTATTCTTAGGTTGTGGGTTATCAAGATCAACAAGTGGTTCTATCTCAACATCATTATCTGGTTCTTTATCATTATTTGGTTGAGTGTCTTCATGAACCTCATCATTGTCTTTTTCATTATCACTAGGTGGATGTTCATTACCAGATTGAGTTTCAGCATCAGAGATAGAAGTTTCATTTTCATTATCAGGAGGTTTGTCTATTTCAGGTTCACTAGAAGCATGCAAAGTCCTATCATTTTCCTTTTCCTTTTTCTTTTTAGAAAGACTAGGTGCACTGGTGTTATTTCTTTGCGAATCTTGTTCAATTCTTTTTGGGTGCTGAGGGAGTCCTGGATTAGGGGGTGTCCGGATAGCCAAACTATCATCATCGGCCGGACTCCAAGACTATGAAGATACAAGATCGAAGACTTCATCCCGTGTCCGGATGGGACTTTCCTTGGCATGGAAGGCAAGCTTGGCGATACGGATATGTTGATCTCCTACCATTGTAACCGACTCTGTGTAACCCTAGCCCTCTCCGGTGTCTATATAAACCGGAGGGTTTTAGTCCATAGGACAGGAAAAATAATCATACCATAGGCTAGCTTCTAGGGTTTAGCCTCCTTGATCTCGTGGTAGATCCACTCTTGTACTACCCATATCATCAATATCAATCAAGCAGGAGTAGGGTTTTACCTCCATCGAGAGGGCCTGAACCTGGGTAAAAACATCGTGTCCCTTGTCTCCTGTTACCATCCACCTAGACGCACAGTTCGGGACCCCCTACCCGAGATCCGACGGTTTTTACACCGACATTGGTGCTTTCATTGAGAGTTCCTCTGTGCCGTCACAATCAGGAAGGATGCCTCTTCCCGTCTTTAAAGACGGTACCATTGCCAAAGCAGCTTTGGCCGACGGCCAAACTATCCGGCTAGGTGGTTTTCTTATGACCGCCTGTCTGGTCGCCGCTTCGACGATCACCTCTCGGGTCATCAAAAGCGATCTTCACGTCAACTCGGAATTCACCGAGCAGCTGGATCCGATGGAGCTCTCTTCCGTAAACGAGCTCTTGGATCGCTACAGACTATGATCAGATTGAGCTTAAAACTGATATGAGAGAGATTAACTCTCCCCAGGTTACCCACCATGTTGCGGTGGTAGAGGAACAACACGGCGACTCTTCTTCTATATTAAAGACCAGTTATGTCCGGACTCCTGATCCCTCCATGCCGGATTCCTGCGGAGGGACGGACGCCAATCAAGTACTGAACCTAAAGTCAGGCAGCGGACCAGATTCGTTGGACGACATCCAGCAATCCAAGCTTCCATCGGAAACTTTTCGGCCCTTGAGCCTCAAGTTGGGCAGGGTTCCGGACTTAATTCCACCCGCCCACCCAAACATAAGCGATCTATCTCAAATCCGGCAAGAGCCCACGGAAACAGTACACCATTACTGGGCCAGATTCCTCCTGGTTATGGACAGGATAAAGGACTGCCATGAGGAAAGCGCAATCTCAATTTTCTGCAATAATTGCACGGACAAGGGAATCACGAACGCCATAAGTCGCCGCGAAATTACACGCTTCGCCGACCTGGCGTCCATAGTACGAAAGTACTGTGCGATGAAGAGTACCTAGAAAACCGAAACTAAGTTTTGGGACAATCCGGCTCCGAACACAACCCTAGTCCAAAACAAAAGGGTGCATCATGCTTAGGCACCCGGGACAAAAACCAAAAAGCAAAAACCCCATAAAGGGCATGGAACCGTATTGGAGGGATGGCTCAGCGGACCCTGTAAAATCCACAGTACAGAGGGCGTGACTCCAACACATAGCCTTTGAGCATGTTGGATACTACGGCAGGTGGCCAAAAGTGGCGAAGAGCTTCTAGCCCCGGAGAACCAACCCAATAGTACCAGTACGGTATTAACAGTCTTCGAGACTTTCGCATCAAACAACATGCAGAAACGAACAGTCCGCAGCCTTACCGAAGTCTACCAAGTAGCAACAATAAATCCATGGAGTGACACGGCAATCACCTTCAACGTTAGCGACGAACCTAAATTCCGAACAGCCCGAGCACCAGCCGCATTGGTCCTCAGTCCAATAGTGGACGACTTTCGTCTTACCAAGGTACTCATGGATGGCGGCAGCGGATTAAACCTCATCTACGAGGAAACCCTCCAAAAATGGTAATAGACTGGAGTCGCATTGAGTGAAGTAGCACAACCTTTAGAGGAATAATCCCTAGTCGGGAAGCACGCTGCATAGGAAAAATCACACTAGATGTGGTGTTCGGCTCTCCGGACAATTACAGGTCCGAGGATGTCACGTTCCAAGTGGCCCCGTTCAGCAGCGGATATCACGCCTTATTAGGGCGAGAGGCATTCACAATTTTCCAAGCTATACCCCATTACGGGTACATGAAGCTTAAAATGCCCGGACCCAATGGAATCATCACTCTTGTCAGTGATCCGGACATAGCACTCCGCGCTGAAAATAAGACAGCCGCACTAGCCCTAGAGGCACTATCCGAAGCCCTAGCGGCAGAGGAACTCATTGCGTTGCGCTCCATGGTGAATAGGGACAATGTGATACTCGATAAGAGATCTAAGTCCACCTCTTTTAAACCAGCAGACGAAATAGTCAAATTCCAGGTCCATCCAACGGACCCCACAAAGACGGCCTCCATTGGGGCACAATTAAACCCTGATGTAGACGCCGCACTATGAGAATTCCTTCGGGGAAATTGGGACATTTTTGCCTGGCACCCTTCAGATATGTCAGCAGTCCCACGCAGGCTGTCAGAACACAGCCTAAACATCCTAAAAGGATTCAAGCCAGTCAAACAGGCTCTTTGGTGATTTTCCGAACCCAAAAGACAGGCAATGGGAGAGGAGCTAGCCAAACTATTAGAAGCCGGATTCATCAGAGATATAAAACATCCGGACTGGCTAGCGAACCTGGTAATGGTACCAAAAAAGGACAAATCCTGGCGCCTGTGTGTCGATTTTAAAGACCTTAACAAGGCCTGTCCAAAGGATCCTTTCCCCCTTCCCTGCATCGACCAAATCATCGATGCTACCGCAGGGCACGATTCATTGTGCTTCCTCGACGCGTACTCCGGATACCATCAAATCAAGATGGCGGAAACAGACCAGGCCACAACGGCATTCATTACTCCATACGGACCATTCTGCTTCAACACAATGCCCTTCGGACTCAAAAACACCGGTGCAACATATCAGCACATGATTCAGACATGTCTGGCTACCTAGATCGGCAAAACAGTGGAGGCATACGTAGACGATGTGGTTGTTAATACCAAACACGTCGAAACTCTAGTAGACGATTTGAGGCCCACATTCGACAACCTCCGAGCATATGACATTAAGCTCAACCCGGAAAAATGCGTTTTCGGCGTACCAGCCAGAAAGCTCTTCGGCTTCATTGTATCCGGTAGAGGAATTGAAGCAAACCCAGCCAAGATCTGAGCTCTGTCACAATTGGATATCCCAAAAGACCTCAAACAAATACAAAAACTGACTGGATGCATGGCGGCTCTAAACCGCTTCATCTCCCGTTTGGGAGAAAAGGCATTGCCCCTCTATTGCCTCGTCCGGCGCACCGAACAATTCGAATGGACGGCTGCTGCCACGGCCGGACTCGAAGAAATAAAGGCCATATTGGCAACAAATCCGGTCCTGGCCGCGCCCAACCTGGGCGAACTGATGATATTATATATCGCGGCAACACATCAAGTTGTCAGCGCGGTACTCATCGTCGAACGAGAAACAGAAGGACACAAATTCCCTCTTCAAAAACTAGTGTACTACGTATCCACTGTCTTAACTCCATGCAAGTCCCGGTATCCACATTATCAAAAGATAGCGTACGCGGTGTTCATGGCATCCCAGAAGCTGCGACACTACTTTCAAGAGTGTTCGATAACAGTGGCCTCCGAAGTACCTCTCAACGACATTATAAACAACCGCGACACGACGGGAAGGATTGCAAAATGGGCTATTGAGCTCTTACCATTTGACATAACCTACAAACCACAGCGAGCTATAAAGTCGCAAGTTTTGGCTGACTTCATCGCCGAATGGACCGAAGCCGAACTCCCTAAAGAGTACGGCGCATACTCCAATTGGATCATGCATTTCGACGGCTCCAAAATGTTGGCCGGCTTGGGGGATGGCATCGTATTAACGTCCCCAATAGGAGACATAGTCCAATACATACTTCAGATAATGTACATGGACTCCAGCAATGCAGTCGAATATGAGGCCCTTCTACATGGTCTCCGGATGGCAATTTCCATGGGTATTCAACACCTAGAGGTGCGCGGGGATTCAAACCTCGCAATATCCCAAGTAAATGGAGACTTTGATGCCAAGGATCCAAAAATGGCAGCCTACCGTAACACTGTCTTAAAAATGTCAGCTCGGTTCGAAGGACTCAAATTCCACCATGTAGCCCGGGATAATAACCAGGCAGCCGACATGTTGGCACGCATCGGCGCAAAACGCGACGCCGTCCCTCCAAACATCTTCCTGGAGCGGCTCTTTAAGCCATCCGTATTATGGGAAGAGGAGTCCGGAAATAACAACCCGGAACCAACCGCACCACCCAACACGGAACATTCTGACACAATCGGTGGCTCAGCCAATGAAATAACACCTTCAGCCCACGAAATAATGGCAGTAATTGCCCCGTGGACGGAACCATTCCTAGCCTACTTAATTAGGCAGGAACTTCCCGAAGACCAAAATGAGGCCTGCTGCATAGTTCGGCGATCTAAAGCCTACAAGGTCCATGAGGGAGAACTTTATAAGAAAAGCACAACCGGAGTCCTTCAAAGGTGCATCTCCGAAGAGGAAGGGCGAAATCTCCTGGCTGAAATTCACGCCGGACTCGGCGGTCACTACGCCGCAGCCCGGGCCCTTGTGGGCAAGGCCTTCCGTACATGATTTTATCGGCCACCTGCCCGGGCAGATGCTCAGGACTTAGTCCAACGATGCGTCGGTTGCCAGCTCTTTGCTAATCAAAGCCACATGCCACCCACCGCCCTCAAAACTATACCCAGCACCTGGCCGTTCGTGGTCTGGGGGCTTGACATGGTTGGACCCCTTAAAGGGGGAACCCACAAGCAAAAATACCTATTGGTCATGGTGGATAAATTCACCAAATGGATAGAGGCCAAGCTGGTTAAAACGGCCGAATCCGGACCTGTGATAGACTTCATATCTGGGGTAGTACACCGCTATGGCATCCCCCACAGCATCATCACTGATAACAGCACGAACTTCATGGCTGACGAGGTTAAACTCTGGTGCAAAAACATGGGCATCAAGCTCGATACGCTTTAGTCTATCACCCTCAAACTAACGGTCAAGTCAAATGAGCAAATGGTCTAATCATGAGCGGAATTAAACCCAGGTTAGTGCGGTCCCTCACGGAATCTAACACGCACTGGGTGGAGGAGCTCGACTCCGCACTCTGGGGGCTGCGGACCACGCCAAATCGTACTACCGGATTCACGCCATTTTTTATGGTATACGACGCAGAGGCAGTTTTACCTTGCGATATAATTCATGACTCACCTCGAGTGCGCATGTACGAAGAAAGAGAAGCCGAGTTGGATCGGCAGGACAGTTTGGAGGAGGAGCGCGACGTGGCAAAGTCTGGTTCCGCATTCTATCAGCAGCAGGCTCGAAGATATCAAAGTAGAGAAGTACGGGCCAAAACTTACAATGTTGGCGAACTAGTTCTACGTCTGCCGGACAAGAAAAAGGACAAACTCAAGCCCAAGTGGGAAGGTCCCTTCATCATCGATCAAGTCCTGACCGGCGGAGCATACTGTCTACGAAATGCATCGAACAATCGACTCGAGCCGAACCCATGGAACGCAGCCCGCCTTCGAAGATTCTATGCCTAGCACCGGACTCAGAGTTCGTCTCCTTCCTCCGTCCACATTTTATACGTTTGCTGTCTTTTGTTTTTTCTCTTCCTTCCTCCCTTCTTTTCGTAAAGCCTTTGTGGGCTAACCTGCGCATTGTTCGCACACACTTGACGTGCTGCTCGCACTCATTATACCTGGGGGCTTCTTTAACAGAAGCTTATTCATACGGGCTTCATGCCCAACACATGCGTCACACTTCCGCGTGTACCTTTTACTCACCATTATATGCATCGATATGACTTAAGTTTTGGCCAAGCTGGGTTGCCTGGCTCCTCTGCTTACCCCTACGTTCCCGATTGTTCGGCTAGGAGGTAAAGGGAGCACCTCTGCGATTGTTACTGCCGGGTCAGCCGGATGTGTACCTCAGACTGGGTGAAGCCGAAAGCTAGCATTCTTAAGGGAATATTCGGTCGGTGACTTGAAAGATGATTTCTTATTTATTTATCTATCTGCCCCTAGATGCTTTTCTACTCTTTTCGCAGTCCGGACATGCACTTTAGGGCATGCCTCCCAGGGAAAGGAACCCCTAACGGAACTATTCTCCCTGGAAGATGTTTCTTACTAACCATGTAATATAACATAACTAGTTGGGCACTTGTCTGATAAAGCACTAATGACCCCTACGCCTGGTCTCCATGCATGCCCCGGTTTTTTCATAACCGTGAGGGTATTCGGACACACTCCGGACTCTAGGGTCCCAAGGTTGAAGCGAAAAGGTCCGCAAAGACAAAGGATCTACAATCCGGCTAGAAGGCATTTTTCATGTCATTTTAGATTACGTCGTCAAATTGACTGATTGTACTCCTCTTCAATCCCATCTAACAGGCTGTCTATCTTACAGTCCCATTGGGAATACTTAGCGGCCAACTCTACTTGGCCGTACATTAAGCTCACAGGAATCTCCTTCCCATCGGGCCCACAGGTCCGACCTCGGCCATGTGGTTCGGATCAGCCTTCGTGTACCGCGTCTTCATCATGGCCGAGGCCTCCCGGGCGCCTTGACGGCAGGCCGATATCTTCCATAGACGGAAGCGCTGCCGCGCTCCCTGAAGCTTCTCCGCAAGCCCTCCAAGACCCTTGGGCAGGGAGACGGATGGCCATAAGGCCTGGACGACGCCGCTCATCGCTTGCCGTACACGTTCGTGCAGCTGCAGCAGCTCGGGAAGCAGATCACCCGTTGAACCGGGCATTTCCTCCGCAGGACGACCCGTGAGCACACCTACAGACATATTTCTGTCAATCGACTCCCTCGCCGAACTCTTCTTTTCAAAAGAGTTTGCTCAAGCACTTACTATAAATGCCGCGACGAAGCCGCTGATTCTCCTTCACGGAGCCAGACAGCTGGGCCCGAACACCTTTTAGCTCTTCGCCCAGCTGGGTGTGGGCATCTTAGAGTTTGTTCCTCTCCTGATGCACCTTCATAAGCACTCTCTCGCCGGCCTTCAGCTGGCGCAGTAGCTGCTGCTTGTCCGGATCAAGTCCGGCAACATCTGCAATATTATTGTCAGACTTATACGCACGCCGCACTTCATAAACCGCTTATCTTTTTTGAAATATGTGTTCCCAGAGGGGGTCTCTGTGGCTCCTCCTGCGGCGGCTAGTGCAGCCTCAAGTTGGGCCTTGCACTCTTGAAGCTCCTGGGACAGGTGGGTATTCTTCTCCGTAAGATCCTGCATGTAAAATGATCCTTAAATCAGTTATTCTAACTACTTTAAGTCTCGGGGGCTACTAGCATATATAACTATTAAAATTCCTTACCCGTATGTCTTTCACATACTGCTCCATGGCTCTGGTTAAACCATCTTGAGCGGCACGGAGGTGCGCGTCTCCCGCATTAAAGGCATTCAACGCCTCCGGGGAGAAACACGCGTCACGAAGAACTGTCCGGCGGCACCTGTGATTCATGGCGCTCCCCACCTCAGACCTGGTGGCGGGCAGCCTGTCGGCATCCTCCGTTGGAGGAGCATCCGGCTCGCGCCTTGCGCTCGCCTCCCCCTCTAGACCAGGTGTTGGAGCCTGGCTGGCGGAGGCTTGGTTGGCAACCTCCCCGGGCATAGTTCGGCGAGCGCCCTTTCTCCTGGAAAAGTCATGAGTATTAATATACCTCCCAGGAATCCTTCCCTTAAAAACAGTGGCGTGTTATACCATTGCGGCGACGTTTCGATTCGCACCGCACCCCTCTTCCGCCTGCTAGGCCAAACTGACCCTTGTCGGTCAGCCACTGCAGGTTCGGCTTCCCGCCTTGAAGGCACCTCCTGCGAGACACCATTGGTATACGGTGGTCAGAAATAAGCACGGATGAAGTAATGGTGTCAGGACTCCGGTCGTAGTTACCTGGGAAGCCGGAGATAAACCGGGGTAGTCATCCGTAATGGCAACTAGAGAATTGTCCATGCTAAGTTGGTGGAACACCCCGTCAATCAGCTCCACCTCTATGTCCGGATCCTCTCCGGAGGCCGGATCAAGGGATCTTCCCGGATCCTCGGGTTGTGGAGTCGGGCTTTGTATGCCCTCCACATCCCGGTGCAGTTCCTGCATCGAAATCATAAAGTAAGACACTTAACTTTGAAAGCACGGATCGGATAGATAAACGTCCGCTTACCCAGCTCCGAGGGATATTCGTGGAGAATCCATTCAATGGACTCGTGCGGAGGAAGTCCTCCTTCTCCCCCTTGTACAAGCCGGACATGATCTTCACCAGATCGGCAGCCGATCCCGACCCCTTGCAGCCATGACGGGTGGCGTCATTCTCCCCGTTGAAATCCCACATGGGGTGGCCCCTATATTGGAGTGGCTGCACCCCTCGCATTGCACGTGGCCATGACTCCAATCATGGTCAATCCGGAATGGGCCAGTAACCTTATCCGGCCCATTAGATATTGGACGCTCCTACCATCTTCCCGTTGAGGGCTCCGCGGGCGCCAACTCAGGTGTTTCTTCATAGGAGCGTTGCTGAACTCCGAGAGGCCGATCCGAACTGGGTCCGGCAGTGGGGCGTCTTCCATATAAAACCATTCCGAAGGCCAGTCTTCGGATGCCTTCTTCGGGGTTCCGGATAGATATCCGGTCCCGGCGATGCGCCATATTTCGGATCCGCCCACTTGATATATCGACCCCTCGTGAGAATGGGGTACGAGGCAAAACAATCTCTTCCACAGCGCAAAATGGGGCTCGATGCCCAAGAACAGCTTGCAAAGAGCTACAAAACCCGCAATGTGCAAAATGGAGGCGGGTGTAAGGTGATGAAGCTGGAGTCCGTAGAACTCCAGGAGCCCCCGGAGAAACAGATGTATGGGAAATCCGAGCCTCCTTATTAGATAAGGGACGAAGCACACCCGCTCTCCTTTGGAGGGATTGGGGGTGTTCTCCGCCTGCTTTCCACCTTTGTAGGTGGCCAGTCTGGCTCGAACCAGGACCATGAAGGCCGGAGGAAGGTATCCCTCCGCTTGGAGCGTCACCAGCTCGCTGTGCGGAACTGAAAATCTCCTCCAATCTCCTGGCTGAGGGCTGGGAGCGCGAGAGGAGGAGTCGCGTCAACTGCCCATGATGGAGTGGATTTTAGTTAGAGGCGCTCCGATGAGTACTCGCGGAAGGAGGATGGTGTGATTTGGATCTAGATCCTTGCCTCTCTTATAGGCAGCTTATTCGTGCAGCTTGGGGGTAAAACGTAAAAATACCCTGGCTTTTCGCATTCATATGACACATGGAAGAGGGCCATTATTGGACGTGGAAGCCGAGGAGCGCAGCATTTATAAGGAAGCCGGACACTATTCGCCAAGCACATGGAATTTGGAGGATAACCCGCCTTGCAACACCGAAGACAATATACGCGCCGGACTCGTCGTCATTGAAGCCTGGTTCGGAGGCTACTGAGGGAGTCCTGGACTAGGGGGTGTCCGGATAGCCGAACTATCATCATCGGTCGGACTCCAAGACTATGAAGATACAAGATTGAAGAATTCGTCCCGTGTCCGGATGGGACTTTCCTTGGCGTGGAAGGCAAGCTTGGCGATACGGATATGTAGATCTCCTACCATTGTAACCGACTCTGTGTAACCCTAGCCCTCTCCGGTGTCTATATAAACCAGAGGGTTTTAGTCCATAGGACAGGAAAAATAATCATACCATAGGCTAGCTTCTAGGGTTTAGCCTCCTTGATCTCGTGGTAGATCCACTCTTGTACTACCCATATCATCAATATCAATCAAGCAGGAGTAGGGTTTTACCTCCATCGAGAAGGCCCGAACCTGGGTAAAAACATCGTGCCCCTTGTCTCCTGTTACCATCCGCCTAGACGCACAGTTCGGGATCCCCTACCCGAGATCCGCCGGTTTTGACACCGACAGGTGTCCCTCAGGATAAAGTGGTTCCTGAGTCATTTTACCTCCTCTAGTTGCAACTCTAACTGCAAAGTCATGTATATTATGATTCATTTCATCGAGTAATTCTCTTTGTGATTTAGCAACTTGTTCTAACTGGGTTTGAACCATAGAAGCATGTTTTCCAACACCTCGAACATCATTTGAGATTCTAAATAACAAGTCACTCAAGCGAGCAATCATATCAGAATTATATTTCAATTGTTTCATAACATTTGCATTGAAGTGATCTTGCTTTCTAATGTAATTGTCAAACTCATAAAGGCATTGACTAGGATGTTTATTATGAGGATCATCACTATCATTCAATTTCATTAAAGATTTTACCTCTACCACCTTGGGTGGTGGTGGTGCTTCAAGCCCATGAATTTCTTTGATAGGTGGTAAATTTTTAACATCCTCGGCCTTAACACCTTTTCCTTCATAGATTTATTTGGCTCTTGCATATCTTCAGGACTGAGATATAATATACCTCTCTTCTTCGGAGTGGGTTTAGGCGGTGGTTCAGGAATAGTCCAATCATCATAATTTTTCCATATGTTATTCAATAATTCTTCAGCTTGAGCAATAGTTCGTTCCCTGAAAACACAACCAGCACAACTATCTAGGAAGTCCCTAGAAGCATCGGTTAGTCCATTATAGAAGATATCAAGTATTTCACTTTTTCTTAAGAGGATGATCAGGAAAAGCATTAAGTAACTGGCAAAGCCTCCCCCAAGCTTGTGGGAGACTCTCTTCTTTAGTTTGAACAATGTTAAATATTTCCTGTAAGGCAACTTGTTTCTTATGAGCAGGATGTTTTTAAGAGAAGTAGTAGATCATATCCTAGGGACTACGCACACAACCAGGAGTAAGAGTATTGTACCAAGCTTTAGCATCACCCTTTAATGAGAAAGGAAATAATTTGAGAACAAAGTAGTATCGAGTTTTCTCATCATTAGTAAAAAAGGGTGGCTATATCATTCAACTTAGTAAGATGTGCCATAGCAGTTTCAGTTTCATAACCATGGAAAGGATCAGATTCAACCAAAGTGATTAACTCTGGGTCGACAGAGAATTCATAATCCTTATTAGAAATAGCAATAGGTGAAGTAGAAAACTTAGGATCACATTTCATTCTAGCATTGAGAGATTTTTCTTTATACTTGTGTAATAATTTCTCTAGATCATCTATATCCTTACAAGCAAGAATATCTCTAGTTGCCTCTTCACTCATAACATTGCCTTCCGGTACCTTAGGCAATTCATATCTAGGAGGGCTAGCTCTAGCAAGTGTTTCAGGAGTTTCAGTTTCAAGCTCATCATCAGATTCAACAACATCATGTTGTATTACTCTAGGAATTTGTTCATCAAGAAATTTACCAAGTGGCACATCATCATTATCAAGCATGGTACTAGCATCATCATAAGCATCATTCATAGTAGAAGTAGCATCATCAATAACTTGTGAAATATCAGAATTAATAGCATGTGGTGGTGTTGCAAGTTTACTCATAACAGAAGGTGAATCTAAAGCAGAACTGGATGGCAGTTCCTTACCTCCCCTCCTCCTTGAGGGAAATATCTTAGTCTTTGGATCGTTCAGATTCTTCATAGTGATAAATTGATAATAATACCAAGTGACTCAAAAAATATAGCTATGCTCCCCGGCAACAGTGCCAGAAAAAGTTCTTGATAACCCACAAGTATAGGGTATCGCTGTCACAGCCCTAGATTATTGTTTGTAAATAGTTGCATCTTCATCCAGGCATCATATTTAAAATTTCTGAAACTTGAACTGAGGAATTTTGGAAACCTCAAAAATTTAAATAAAAGAGGGGCAAAGAACCTTGGAAAATGCATTCAATGTTTTCGAAATGTCCTTAAATAATGTTGGTTATATTTTGGCAAGGGTTTTGCACCAAACCAAAAATAATGAACATTTTTGAGGAATATTTTGAGCACTGAATTTAAATCATTACTTTATTGGCATTTGGAACTATATTCATAACTTGTATAGAATATATTTCCAAATACCCTGAAACATTTTATGTGCTTTTAGAAAAGTCCATTAAGCAGCATAAATATTTTCAGAGGAGTTTTTGGCATTGTTTGAATTATTTTTAAATTCAAAACAGTGGCAAAAAAGATTAAATAAAAGAAAACAGAACTGAAATAGAAATAAAAGAGAGAGAGAGAAGGAAGTTACCTGGCCTCACCCGTGCAGCCACTTACCTGGCCCAGCTCCATCTGGCCGGCCCAGCCCACCTCCTCCCCCTTGTCCTCTTCCTCCTCTGCCAGGAGGACGAACAGAGGCGAGGCGTGGCGCGCGCCCGAGAGGCCTCGGCCACCTCCTGCTTCCCCCTGGCCACCTCCTGCCTGGTTGCCTCCCTCCTCGACGCCCCGGACGACGCCACGCGCCTCCCCGACCCCCTCTCACTTCTCCCTCGCTCTCTGGGCCTCCCTCCCCTCTCTGCTCCCTTCCCGAGCGGAGCCCGTCGCCGCCGCTCATCGCCTGCGTAGCCACTGCCTCTCCCTCGACCCCTCGCCGTGCCAGCGAGCTCCGTCTCGACGTCCCCGACCTCCTCGACGACCCACGAGGCCCCGGACACGCTGCAACGCCGCCACCGAGGCTTTTCCCCTCCTCGGCCGCCGGAGATCCCCCTCGATGCTCCGCTCGCTCCGGTGCCTCCCCGAGCTAGCCGAGGCCACCGCTGCATCCGCTGTGAGCTCCTGTGCTGTTTCCCCCTCTTCCCTGGCCCGATTTCTTCCTCTAACACCGATGCCGTCGCGGCCGAGAGCTTCTCGCCGCCGGCCATGGCGCAGCCGTGGCCATAGCCGCGCATGCCCACGACGGAGTGCTTCACCATGCTCATAAAGCCCCCAGGAGCCCAACACACCAACCAGCTCCCCCCTCCCGCGCACCGCAACGCCAAACCCGCGGGTGCCCGAACTCCGGCCGCCGCAGAAGTGCTCGTCGCCGTCGACTCAGGCCATCCCAGCTGTTGTCGCTGCTACCACTAGATGCGCAAGAACGCAAGCAAGCCGTAGCAACAAACCGCGCTCAAAATGGAGCCCCGTAGCGTTTTTCCGAAACGCTCCGCCGTCGTTTTGGTCGCCGCCGGCGTAACTCCGGCGAGGGTGACGTGGCGCTGATTTAGTCAGCACTAATGACCACACTAAACACCCCCACAGCCACTGACAGTGGGCCCCACCCCTGGTCAAACCCCAGTCAGCGCTGGGTTTGACCGGGATTAGCTCCTGTGTCACTGACGTGTGGCCCCCACACGTCAGGTTTGACCTGGGGCGCCCAGTTGACCCTGCTGACGTCACTGTGACGTGGTGCTGACGCCATAATCATTTCTGGATTTATTATTATTCAGGAAATTTCAGAAAATGCCCTAAACTTCAATAAATCATAGAAAATTAACCGCAACTCCAAATTAAATAATTTATATATGAAAAATTATCAGAAAAATTCAAGGAATCCATCTGTACCATTTCCATGCATGTTAGAATAACTTATAGATGCTGTTTAGCACAAAACAAATAAAGGGCATTTAAATAATCACATATGGAGTTTGAATTTGAATCTTGTATTCAAACCAACTTCATTTAATCTGTTTCTAGTTGCATTAGCCCAAAACACATTCATATTGCCATGTCATAGCATGCATCATATTGTGCATTGCATTGATTGTGTTCTTTTTGTTTGCCGGTATTTGTCCCCTCTCGATAGACGTGATACCGATGATGTGATCGTTGACACTGATGAAGACTCAATGTTATCTTCAGAAGTGCCAGGCAAGCAAAACCCCCTTGTTCATTCCGATACAATCCCACTCTCTCGCTCCTGCTCTCTTTTACTGCATTAGGACAACAACGATTCATCTGTTACTTGCTGCGGTAGCTGAACCCCTTTATCCTTTGCATGACCTGTCATTGCCACAGTAAATAGATGAAACCCACTAGCATGAGTAGGAGTTGTTTGAGCCCTAATGTGCCTACTCATTCATGCTTGTTTGTCATGCCTGCTACTGCTTAGAGTTGAGTCATGTCTGATTCATCGAGGATGAATCAGAGGTGTGAGAATATGTCCGACTGTGTGTGAGCTAAGTGTGTGAACACGATTTGGTAAAAGGTGTCGGTGAGAGGCCATGTAGGAGTACATGGTGGGTTGTCTCATTGCAGCCGTCCTCAGGAACTGAGTTCTGTGTTTGTGATCCATGATTCAGTTACTACCATACATTGGGCCCTGAAATATGACCCCGCTCGACTTCTTATTCACCCTTGTCCTCTGTCCAGGAGTTGCAAGTAGTTTCTGGTGTTTGTAGCTTACTGGAGGCCGTGGACAGCGCTGACCGTAGGGGTGGGCTGTGATGCGGTAGGTACGTGGCACGGTGTACCGGATGCCCGTTTGGTATCTCGGGAACCCTGTTCACATCGTTTGGGGCTGTGAGCGAAACTCCGGCCGGATCTCCTCATGGATGGAACCCGAATAGGCGATAAACCTGGACTAGAGGCTTGAGTGTTTAGGTAGGTCGTGGTCTACACCCACGTCGGCTTTCGCTTGAAGTCTGCCGAGCACATGTCGTGTGCAGACGCTAAGTGGTGGAAACATGTATGAAGAAGTACACCCCTGCAGGGTTATCATCATCTATTCGAATAGCCGTGTCCGCGGAAAAGGACTTCTGGGTTGCTTATATCAGTTCATAGACAAGTGAAAGTGGATACTCTAAAATACGCAAGATAAGCGTGAGTGCTATGGATGGCGTTCTCGTAGGGAGACGGGAGCGGATCCATAGTGGTGTATTGATATGGGGAATATGTGGACTCATGTGCGCCACCTCAAAAGAGTCGCTTGCAGTCGTAGTTTAGGATAGCCACCGAGTCAAAGCTGGCTTGCTGCAGTTAAACCCCACCATCCCCTTTGTTGATAAGGATGCATATGTAGTTAGTTCTGATGTAAGTCTTGCTGGGTACATTTGTACTCATGTTTGCCTATTTTATGTTTTTGCAGAGAGACTTCAGTCTCACTAGTAATTCTGCGTGGTCTTCGACGTTTAGCTTGATACCTCAGCTACGATCTTGTGCCCTCGGCAGGATCTGATAGATAGTCAGGCTTCTCAGCCTTTTTCATTTATAGATGTCTGTACTCAGACATGATAGCTTCCGCATGTGCTTTGACTTGTATGCTCTGAATGTTGGGTCATGAGACCCATGTTTGTAATATCTCGCTCCTTGGAGCCTATTGAATAAATTACTGCAGTCGTAGAGTCATGTTGTGATGCCATGTTGTATTTGCACATATCGAGCATACTGTGTGTATGTTATTGAAATGCTTGGTATGTGTGGGATCTGACCATCTAGTTGTTTATCTTTAGTAGCCTCTCTTATGGGGAAATGTCTCCTAGTGTTTCCACCGAGCCATGGTAGCTTGCTACTGCTCCGGAACACTTAGGCTGGCCGGCATGTGTCCTTCTTCGTTCCTATGTCTGTCCCTTTGGGGAAATGTCACGCATTGAGTACCGGAGCCCTGTTAGCCCGCTACAGCCCGGTTTACCGGAGTCCTGCTAGCCCAGTGCTACAGCCCGGACCCACTTGCTGATGACCGACACGTTCGATGCTGGGTCATGGATGCCTGTCCCTGTAAGTCTGTGCCACTTTGGGTTTACGACTAGCCATGTCAGCCCGGGCTCCTTATCATATGGGTGCTAGCGACACTATCCTATACGTGTGCCAAAAGACGCAAACTGTCCCGGGCAAAGGTAAGGCGACCCCCGTGGGAATACCGTGCGTGAGGCCGCAAAGTGATATGGGGTGTTACATGCTAGACCTATGTGGCATCGAGTCGGGGTCCTGACAATAGCAACAGTTTTTTGAGGGTAAGTATTTAACCCAAATTTATAGATTTCGACACAAGGGGAGCCAAAGAATATTTGAAGGTATTTGCAGTGAGTTGTCAGTTCAACCACACCTGGAGATTAATTATCTGCAGCAAAGTGATTAGTAGCAAAGTAGTTTGATAGTTTTGATAGTAGTGACAGCAGCAACGGTAACGGCAATAGTGATAGTAGTAATTTGTAGCAGTAACGATAGCAGTAGAAACAGTAGTAACTTAGCAAGAACAATATATGATAAGTTCGTAGGCATTGGATCGGTGACTTGTTGGATGATATTCATCATGTGATAGTTATAACCTAGGGCGATATGGAACTAGCTCCAGTTCATCGATATAATGTAGGCATGTATTCCGTAAATAGTCATACGTGCTTTATTAAAAGAACTTGCATGACATCTTTTGTCCTACCCTCCTATGGCAGCGGGGTCCATATTGGAAACTAAGGGATATTAGGACCTCCTTTTAATAGAGAACCACAACAAAGCATTAACACATAGTGAATACATGAACTCCTCAAACTACGGTCATAACCGAGAGTGGGCCCGGTTGTTGTCACTCCGGGGTTGTCAGATCATAGTCGTAGTAGGTGACTATAACTTGCAAGATCGGATCTCAAACATGGATATAATGATGAATTCAGCAACGGTTCAGATCTAAAATCATGGCACCCGGGCCCAAAGTGGCAAGCATTAAGCATAGCAAAGTCATAGCAACATCAATCTAAGAACATAGTGGTAGGGATCAGGCCCTATCAAAACTAACTCGATTCCATGATGAATCTCATCCAACTCCTCACCGACCAGCGAGCCTACGAAGGAATTACTCACTCCCAGTGGGGAGCATCATGGAGTTGGCGATGGAGATGGGTTGGTGATGACGAAGAACGGAGATCCCCCTCTCCGGAGCCCCAAACGGACTCCAGATCTGCCCTCCCGATGAAGAACAAGGCTTGGTGGCGGCTCCATCTCGTGGATCGCGATAATTCTTTCTCCCTGATTTTTTATGGAATAATGTGATTTTATAGTATCAGGGGGATCGTCAGCGGGGCCACCAGGTGGGTACAACCCACCTGGGCGCGCCAGGAGAGGGGGGCCCCTCTCTGCTGGGTCTTGGGTCAAAAAATCCTCTTTTATTCCATAAAATTCCTCGCAAAGTTTTTTTCCATTTCGAGAACTTTTATTTCTGCACAAAAACAACACCATGGTAGTTCTGCTGAAAACAGTGTCAGTACGAGGTCAGTTTCATTCAATCATGCAAATTAGAGTCCAAAACAAGAGGAAAAGCGTGAGAAAAAGTCAATATGTTGGAACGTATCATCTGCGTTGCATGAGTGACTGAAACACAAACACGGATAAGTGGGTCATGACGTATGGGAATAAAGGGGACTTGATACTTTAATGCTATGGTTGGGTTTTACCTTAATGATCTTTAGTAGTTGCGGATGCTTTCTAGAGTTCCAATCATAAGTGCATATGATCCAAGAAGAGAAAGTATGTTAGCTTATGCCTCTGCCTGATATGAAATTCCAATAGTGATTATCGATCTTGTTAAAAATTTCTAGGATAATTCTGCACACCGACCCATCATTATTCCACACTCGCTATTTATAATACTTAAGTAATATATTATAACTTTTTGATAACATCACCTACTTTTATATTTTATCTCTCTGATATCATGCAAAGTTATCCTCTTCATACCCACAACATAGTTTTATTTCTCATTTCTAGTTGGAAGAAAAACATTCGGTGTACGTAGAGTCGTATCAGTGGCAGATAGGACTTGAGAGAATATTGATCTTACCTTTAGCTCCTTGTGGGTTCGACACTCCATGCTTATCACTTCCACCTTTGGAAATTTCTACGATGATTCCCTGAACTTGGGCATTATCAGAGGAGATGTTTGGCAAGATAAGAAGAACTCTTCTTTCGAAGATCATCATTGATAGCTCTTAGAAACTCATGCTATTGCTTTAAATTTATCTTCTCAAAGTGTAGCTTCTCATGAGTCTTTAAGAGCTCTCTATGATCCTCTAGAGTTGTTTCATGAGCTAACTTAAGAGTGTTTAGTTCAAGCGAATGAAGTGGATCAACCTCTTTTTGGCTCAGGCCAAACACTTTTTCTCGCGTATTCTCTGATCTAAGCTTCCTCCCTTTGCTCCCCCCATCGTAGATGGTTCATCCACACCCGGTGCCACGAAATGATTAGGAACTAGGACGGGGTGGAAATGCATTTTATTCTTAGTATTAAAAAAGTATTGCATGGCCGAATAATTAAAGGAGGGGCGCACAACGGGGAGGGTCCTTTTTAGTAGATGACTCGTCGGGCCCTATACCACGTGTAGCCACACTCTAGTGTCCTTTTCTACTTAGTTGGACAGATCACTACAGAAAATCGTATAAAAATCAAGCAAGAAAACAGATGCGCTAACGCAATATGTAGATCAAATCATGTCTTATAATAAGAAGAAATCATTCTTGGTATCAATCCCCTTGCACCTCATTCTTTGTGAATCAGAAGGATCCTTTTCGAGTTTCCATTTCTTCATTTGGAATTTGGGCTCTTCTATCTTCGACTGCTCAATCTCCTTCTTATCATTGTCATTCATGTCATCTTGAAGCATGATTACTAGCAAGTTCATCATAGTTTTCATCACTATCACTAGTAGAAAAAGGGTCAAATGTGAGACACATTAGTCCCGGTTTGTAACAGAACCGGCACTAATGTGTCCATTAGTGCCGGTTCCAACGGCTAGCAGGGAGGAGCTCTTTAGTACTGGTTCGTGGCAAACCTTTAGCACCAGTTCGTGCCACGAACCGGTACTAATGAGAGTGGTGGCAGGATGTTGTCAGAGTGGGGCCCTTCCAGCACCTTTAGTACCGGTTCGTGGCACGAACCGGTACTAAAGGTCGTCCTATATAAATCCTTCGTCCACCCGCACTCTGTTCTTCCCCCTTTCCCCTCTCCCTCTCTTTTGTTCTTCCCTTCTTCCTCTCGAGTTCATCACAAAATTTGCCCCAAATTTGTCAAGATTTGCAGGCCCTCATCCATTCAAATGATCACCAAGGTTAGCAACTTTGTCCTTTCATCTCTCATTGCTAGATTAGCTCTTGCATTGGTTTATATAGTGATTAATTGTGGGTTTTAGTAATTTGGGAGGAATTATATGTGGTAGTATTTGATTTATATGCAATTTGAGGTCAAAATAACACTTAGTTTGCATATGTAGGTGTGGTTTACTTAGTGCCTTCTAAATCTCCGTCGTAACCACCGTCGATCGCCCGCACCGTCCCGTCGCCGGCACCACCTTGTGGTGAGCCTCTTGTTCATGAAATTTTATATAAAAAAAATGATGTTTGTGTGATTTGGATATATAGTTACTTGTATAATAATTATCTTACCCGTATGTTGTTTGTTATACATAGTGCCATGGTTTTGATATCCGTCCCCGTCGGCCCTCGTCCTTGTTATGATTCGGATGTGGTATATTCTCTTTTAAAACTATTTGTTGCATTTCGTGTTTATGACAAATAATTATGCCCATCAAGTTGACATAGATATTTTTATCTAGGAGGTATGTGAACCGGAAATTCCAACCGACCCTATTGTCGAGAGGTTAAATTTAGTTGAAAGAGAAAACGAGTACTTGAAAGAAAAATTGAAAAGAATTGAGGGGGAGAAGATGGAATTGGATTTGCATGTTGCCGATGTCATCGATGATCACAAGATCAAGATGGAGAAAATGCGCTTGAAGATTAGAAAGATTAGAAAATATGCCATCGATAGTGAGGCTTGGTATCATTATGCTGTTGGATCAATTGTTACCTTAGTTGCGATCTTGATTGCATTTGTTGTTGCATTTAAATGCTTTAGCTAGAGAGTTATTTGTTTGTTGCATTTAAGTGTTGTATGAACTTTATGTATGAACTTGTATTAATTTGGTCTATTCGGTGTTGCGTAATGAAGATGAGCCGGCAATGGATGTACGATGACCGATGCTCTCCCCAGTTCGTTGAGGGCGTGCATACTTTTCTGCTTGCGGCTGAGGCAAACAAGCGGGCGGATGGTTTTATGCCTTGTCCATGTGCTGGCTGTAAGAATGATCGCAATTACTCTACGTCAAGAACCATTCACGTCCACCTGTTTGAGTCCGGTTTCATGCCCCACTATAATGTTTGGACTAAGCACGGAGAAAGAGGGGTTATGATGGAAGACAATGAAGAAGAAGAGAACGACGACAGCTATCCTGGCCATGGGTTCCCTGAATACGATGATACAACAATGGGGGAAGAAGCTGAGCCAGTAATGCGGGAAGAAGCTGAGCCGGCAATGCGGGAAGAAGCTGAAGAAGAGGCATCAGATGAGCCCGTTGATGATCTAGGTCGGGCCATTGCCGATGCAAAGAGAAACTGCGCAAGTGATTTCGAGAAGAAGAAGTTGCAGCGCATGTTAGAGGGTCACAAAAAATTGTTGTACCCGAATTGCGTAGGTGACAAGAAAAAGCTGGGCACCACACTGGAATTGCTGCAATGGAAGGCAGAGAATGGTGTATCTGACAAGGGATTTGGAAAGTTGCTGGTAATGATAAAGGATATGCTTCCAAAGGACAACGAATTGCCCGAGAGTACGTACGAAGCAAAGAAGGCTGTCTGCCCTCTAGGGTTAGAGGTGCAGAAGATACATGCATGCCCTAATGATTGCATCCTCTACCGCGGTGAGTACGAGGATTTCAACGCTTGCCCGGTATGTGGTGCATTGCGCTATAAGATCAGCCGCGATGAGCATGGTGATGTCGAGGGCGAGCGCCCCAGGAAGAAGATTCCTGCCAAGGTGATGTGGTATTCTCCTATAATACCATGGTTGAAACGTTTGTTCCAAAACAAAGAGCATGCCAAGGCGATGCGATGGCACAGAGAAGACCGTAAGAAAGACGGAAAGTTGAGAGTACCCGCTGACGGGTCGCAGTGGAGAAAAATCGAAAGAAAGTACGGGAAGGAGTTTGCAGATGACGCAAGGAGCATATGGTTTGGTCTAAGCGCAGAAGGCATTAATCCTTTTGGGGAGCAGAGCAGCAACCATAGTACCTGGCCTGTGACTCTATGTTTGTATAACCTTCCTCCTTGGCTGTGCATGAAGCGGAAGTTCATTATGATGCCAGTGCTCATCCAAGGCCCTAAACAACCCGGCAATGACATTGATGTGTACCTAAGGCCATTAGTTGAAGAACTCTTACAACTGTGGAATGGAACGGGTGTACGTGCATGGGATGAGCACAAACAGGAAGAATTTGACCTAAAGGCATTGTTGTTCGTGACCATCAATGATTGGCCTGCTCTCAGTAACCTTTCAGGACAGACAAACAAGGGATACCACGGATGCACGCACTGTTTGGATGATACCGACAGTATATATTTGAATAGTTGTAAGAAGAATGTGTACCTGGGACATCATCGATTTCTTCCGAGCAGGCATCCCGTAAGAAAGAAAGGCAAGCATTTCAAAGGTGAGGCGGATCACCGGACGAAGCCTCGCCACCGTACTGGTGCTGATGTACATGATATGGTCAAGGATTTGAAGGTGATATTTGGAAAGGGTCCTTGCGGACAACCTGTTCCAAAGGACGCTGACGGACGCGCACCCATGTGGAAGAAGAAATCTATATTTTGGGACCTGCCATATTGGAAAGACCTAGAGGTCCGCTCCGCAATGGACGTGATGCACGTGACGAAGAATCTTTGCGTGACCCTGCTTGGCTTCTTGGGCTTGTATGGGAAGACAAAAGATACACCTGAGGCACGGGAGGACCAGCAACGTATGCACGGAGAAGACGGCATACATCAGGGTCATGCAAGCTACGCTCTTACCAAAGAAGAGAAGGAAATCTTCTTTGAATGCCTGCTCAGTATTAAGGTACCATCTGGCTTCTCGTCGAATATAAAGGGAATAATAAACATGGCAGAGAAAAAGTTCCAGAACCTAAAGTCTCATGACTGCCACGTGATTATGACACAACTGCTTCCGGTTGCATTGAGGGGGCTTCTACCGGAAAACGTTCGATTAGCCATTGTGAAGCTATGTGCATTTCTCAATGCAATCTCTCAGAAGGTAATCGATCCAGAAATCATACCAAGGTTATAGAATGATTTGGTGCAATGTCTTGTCAGTTTCGAGTTGGTGTTCCCACCATCCTTCTTCAACATCATGACGCATGTCCTAGTTCACCTATGTGAAGAGATTAACGTTTTGGGTCATGTATTTCTACACAATATGTTCCCCTTTGAGAGGTTCATGGGAGTCTTAAAGAAATATGTTCATCACCGTGCTAGGCCAGAAGGAAGCATCTCCAAGGGCCATCAAAATGAGGAGGTCATTGAGTTTTGTATTGACTTTATTCCTGACCTTAAGCCAATTGGTGTTCCTGAATCGCGGCATAAGGGCAGACTGGATGGAAAAGGCACGCTAGGAGGGGAACAAATAATATGTATGGACGGACATTCTCTCACTGAAGCACACTACACAGTTCTACAGAATTCCGCCTTGGTGGCTCCGTATATGGATGAACACAAGAATTTGCTACGCTCCAAACACCCGGAGCGGTCTGATGACTGGATTACACGTGAACAAACCAGGAGTTTCGCCAGCTGGTTGCAGACACATACCATGCATGACACCTCTATTGAAGATGACCTGTACTTGTTGTCCCAGTTACCATCTTCGAATATAATGACTTTCAAAGGGTACGAGATAAATGGTAATACATTTTACACGATCGCCCAAGATAAGAAGAGCACCAACCAAAACAGTGGTGTCCGCTTTGATGCAGAAACCAAGACGGGAAAGGAAACATATTATGGTTATATATAGGACATATGGGAACTTGACTATCAATGTGGTTTAAAGGTCCCTTTGTTTCGGTGCAAATGGGTCAATATGACACGAGGCGGGGTAACGGAAGACCCGCAGTACGGAATGACAACAGTGGATCTCAACAATCTTGCATATGCAGACGAACCATTCGTCCTAGCCAATGATGTGGCACAGGTTTTCTATGTGAAGGACATGTCTACCAAGCCAAGAAAAAGAAAAGATAAGGAAGCGAATGCATCGTACGATGACCCAAAGCGGCACATAGTTCTTTCTGGGAAGAGAAACATCGTGGGAGTGGATGACAAGACAGACAAGTTAGAAGATTATGAAAAGTTTGTTGAAATTGCTCCATTCACAGTGAATATTGACCCGAGCATCCCGTTAAATGATGAAGAGTTTCCATGGTTACGGCGCAAAGGGACACACGCGAAGAAAAAGTTTCACACCCAAAGATCTGGGATGTGATCGGCTTCACTAGCTATCATCACTTTCTTATGTGTTTCGCACCGAGAGGGGAATCTCTGTAATAGTTAGGGTAGTTATGTGTTTTGGCATTTGAAACGCGAAGAAATTTTATGTGCAAAAAAATTCACACTAATTTCAAATAATTCAAAATTTAAACTATTCAAATTTGAAAACTACGGGCACTAACAGAAAAAATAGCAGAAAAGAAAGAAAAACTATAGCTGAAAAGAAAAAAACTATATAAAAAAACTACTCAAAAATAAATAGAAGAAAATAAATATAGCAGAAAAGAAAAAACTACTCAGAAATAAATAGAAGAAAAAATAAAGCAGAAAAGAAAAAAATTATATTTGCTATTTTTCAATCGTTTACAAAATGACCGTGAAATTGAAAATCACTACAAAATGAACTCTGAAAATGTTGAATTTTGGCAAACTAGATGAAAAACTACTCACAAATAAATAGAAGAAAATAAATATAACAAAAAAGAAAAAACTATACAAAAAATTACACAAAAATAAATAGAAGAAAATAAAGCAGAAAAGAAAAAACCATAAAAAAAATTGGGGCGCTGCCCTGTGGGCCTGATAGGCCACAGGTGTGTAATTACAGGCCTTAAAGGCCCAGCAGACTCACAGGGCAGCACGCAGAGTTTAGGCCCACAAGCCTGCTAGCTATATAGAGGAGTTCGAAGTGGTAGCCATGGCTGGGTTTATAAACCAGTGCGGCTGCCCTTCGCCCGGCGAGGTGGGAATAAACTTTGGGGTGGCAGCGCGACCCCTTTAGTACCGGGTTGTGGCACAAACCGGTACTAAAGGGGGGTCCTTTAGTACCGGTTTGTGCCACCACCCGGTACTAAAGGGGGTCGCTTCCCGCCGCTTGGCCTGGCCAAAACAGGCCTTTAGTACCGGTTGGTGGCTCCAACCGGTACTAAAGGTGCCTTCTATATATACTCGACTTATGAAATTTTCGTTCTTCCTCTGTTTCCGTCGTCTCCATCGCCGTCGCCGCCCCCGTCCCTGTCGCCGCCCTCGTCTCCGTCGCCGCCCCCGT
>NC_057810.1:403926499-403989908 GCF_018294505.1 Triticum aestivum | reverse complement strand
ACATATGTATGAATTAATGCATGTATATATTAGTATATACGTATTTTGTATGTTTAATTAGTTTAGATTATTTAGATTATTATTGTTTTAGTTATCAAAAAAATTTATATGGAAATTAGTGTTTAATTAGTATGGAAATTTTTTATGTTTAATTAGTATATAATTTAGATTATTATTATTAGTATATAATTAGTGTATAATTAGTATGGAAATTTTTTATATAATGTTGTTTTTCAGTTTTTTAATGGATGTATAGAAGTTGTGTTTTCTGTTTTTAGTGTTAGATGCTTAATTAGTATGAAATAGTATATAGATTTTTGAAATAGTAGAAATGTTAGAAATTTTAGTTATCAAAATCCAATCATTAAAAAAATATTACTTTTTCGGGCATATAGCTAGTATTTGTTCTTGACGATGCCCGGCCCGCATCCTCGCCGTCGACCCGTCCGCGACGACGTCCAGCCGACCCATGTCCGGGACTGGGCTCCGCCGGGCTGGCACTGGGAGGTGCTGCCTGGAGGGGCGCGCCGCTTGATAAGGAACCCGGCCCCGGGTCCCGTGGTCGACCCTGATCTCATTTGGTGGCGTTCGCGTGGGCCAGTTTCGGTGCGGAGGGATCCGGCCCCGTCGGAGGTGGTACGTCGCCGTGTCAGGGAGGAGGACGAGCACGTCCATCGCTACATGGTTGCGTTAGAGGGCGGCAGGTTCTCCAATACCTGGCAGTATCTTCGGGGATCTCACTTCAGCTATGATCCTGTGAGGGTTCCTTCTCTTTGGGTGTCCACCACCCGCGCCGCAGGAACCGCGAGTGTCCTAGATTCTTCTGTAGTATTCGATCTTTAATTAGCTAGCCAGTGATGTACTATTCAATATTATATATTATTCGAGACGATGTATTCGAGATTATATCTATTATTCTAGACGAAGTATTCGAGATTATATCTATTATTCGAGACGATGTAATTTGAATACTAAATTGTTGTATATTTCTTTTGAATTAGTTAAATAAAAGCTATGGCAGACAATACCGACAGAGAGGGAGAACAGACCATGTTCGATATGATACGCGGGCCAGATGATGATTAGAATAAAGAAGATTATGACGGCTCCGAATTTCTAAACAACACCGGAGAGGGTGATATGATATTCGATCGCGACGACCGAATTGATGAAGTCATGAACTATGATTATGACGATGACGAAGAACATGTTGATCCTGAAACAACAAAGACCGGTGAGGTATATATATTTATATAAGCAGGTATCTGGTGATCATCACATGTTTTAAATGACTTGAAGATATATTAACGAATCAATCTTTGTTCTTTCAGCCATCCGGATTGAGCAAATCTTCAGGCAAAAGGACGAAACGAGGCCCGAACAAAAAGTTGAAGGAGGGCGTAAAGTACAATATCGAGGCAGTCAGACCAAATGGTGAAACATTAGCGCCTAAGAAGATTGCGGACAAGTTCGTTCGTCAGTGAGGAGTTCTTGTGAAGGACCAACTCCCGATCTCCCTTCAAGAATGGAGAGAGCCAGCAAAAGACAAAAGACAAAAAGGCAAAGAGGATGCTGCTCCATGTCCAGATGTTACTTTTGTCGACAAGAATCAAAAAGATCTGCTTTGGGATACTCTCATGGAACATTTCACCCTACCAGATCATTTCACAGAAGCAGATGTGCAGAAAGTCAAGGACGCTGCTATTAGGAAGATGGCGGTTGCATTCAAGAACCACAAGAATCGTGAATGGGACAAGTACGTCAAGGGAGGAAGGAAGACTCCAGTATTCGAGGGAACACTAGAGAACCAACGTGCTCATTGGGACGATTTCGTGAAATTCAAGGATTCGGAATTAGCTAAGAAACGGTCGAGAATAAACAAGAAGAATGCCGAAAAAAAGGATAAGTTCCATAAGCTGGGGCCAGGTGGCTATGCGGTGGCAATGCCTAAGTGGGATAAGTCTGAGAAAGAGATGGAGGATGCAGGTGCCACTCCAGTTACTAAGAGCTGGCCCCCCAGGGTCAGGACTTGGTTCTATGCGCATGGGGGGAGTTGGACCCGAAGACAGGCAATGTTTCGACGAGGGCAAGTCTGAAGGGAGCCGACGATGTGATACTTGTTGCAATAGAAGACGCACGGTTGGGGGTGTTCCAGCCCAACAGAGAGAACGACGAGCTTACGCGTGCCCTGGGAAATCCTGAACACCCGGGGAGAACACGAGGCAAGGGCGCTATTCCGTGGTATGAGGGGTTTTCAGACTGGAACACCGACTACAGAACCCATGCGAGAAAGAAGATTGCAGAGGAGAAGAAGAGGAAGATGGAGGAGGAGCAGAGGAAGCGGGACTATGAATGCCTTCAAGGCCTAGAAGCAAGTCAAGCGGAATTGGTAGTCAAATTCCAGCGGCAGCAGGAGCAGACCGACTCACTTACCCAGCAAAGGGGGTCTCAGCAGCTGCAGCAGCTAGCGAATGATCCAGCATTGGATAGCACCGCCCCATCCATGCCGAGAAGCAGCGTGGGTTCCGCCCCGGACGATGCAATGCTGGGTAGATACCCCGTGGATGACATCACGGAGAACACTAGCTGCGAGCTACACGTCAAAATGAAGAACATATCCATGAAGGTGGCGGACATCGTTGCTTTTACAAATCCCCCCGAGGCAACCTTCCATTGCAACCCGATTCCAGCGGGCTATGCTCGTGTCTTGGTTGATGAGGTGGTGGACCCATATTCGGAGCTAGAGCTTGACATTCCTGGAGGTGACGACGAGCGCTTTCTCGGAGACGCCAACCATCGTATCATCCTATGGAAAAAGGATTGCATCATCTTTCGAAGGCCACCGACACCACGTCAGCCGACTCCTCGTTGAAGTCCGCCACCGAGTCAGCAGTCTCCCGCTCCTGCAAGTCCACCAAGTCCGGCAAAGTGTCAGGCCACTCCTCCTCCTCCAAGTCCGCCACAGCGTCAGACGTCCACTCCTCCTCCAAGTCCGGCACAACCTCAGGCCACTCCTCCTCCAAGTCCGGCACAGCTTCAGGCGGCCACTCCTCCTCGTCCAACTCAGCCCCGTCAGCCGTCTCCGCCGCCTCAGCAATCGCAGAAGAGACACCCCGCAGCTATGGTGCGTAGCGGTACGAGTCGAGGTAGTATAGGAAGTACAGGCGGAGGCAAGCGATATAAATATGGTCCAAGCCTCACGCCTCTTCCGTAGAGGGCTTATGACAGGTCCGAGGAGGATATCGCAGCCATATCGAAGTCCGAGGTGGAAGCCCATTTTGCACCGAAACCGCCAACGCCGCCAAGGGAGAAAGTGCCTGAGGAAACGATTGACCACTTCATTCGTATGGCTCAACCACCAGCTCCCAAGCCTGTTGACACAGACTATGAGCGCCACATCAGGAAGTTTAATCGAGCATGTCTACGTAAGGAGGCAAGCTCGGGATCGAGCAAACAAGAAGCAGCTGTCAAAAAATGCGGGAAAACCATTCCCCAGCTGGGAGAACAGGCGGCGCAATCGATCCCCTCGCTTGTTGTGCCAACAACACGTGACAGTACACGCGCCCAATATTATTGTGGGCAAACAGTTTACGTTTCTGAGGTGGGCAATGTGGTAATAACGGAGGACCATATAATGCAGGCTGAAGTTCTCAAAATCACTGTTGGACAACTCCTCGAGATCGAGCCCATGCCTGTGCTTAGAGAGGATGAAATAAAACGGAAATACGTCCGGGGCCAACCTTTGGTCGAGCCAGACAAGGTCAAGAACCTCCCAACGAGAATGTATGAATTGCATCAATGGTACATGAACATTACCAAGATTTCCGATCGATTGTCCCTCATGGTGAATGTCAAGGAGGGGCATTACTACCATGAGAAAGCTGTTTCTGTTGAGTATTCTGAACTGTTTCAGTTATACAATCAAGATGCACTCGACAAATCTATCGTCAGTTGCTATTGTCTGTAAGTGATTTCTTTCTGTAGTTTAAGTCTCAAGCTAGCTGTAGTGATCCTTTTGATCAATCATTACCTGTAATTATCCTCACTATATTCTTTTCTGTGGTATTATATGCAGGATGAAGATGTATGAAATGAGAAAAGGTGGACGCTATGGCATTGGGTTCATTGACCCAAACACCGTTAATGAATACACATGGAAAATAGATGCACGTCATCAAAAGGCCGTAGAGGACAGCATGCTAGAGTTCTTGAAGCGCCTCAAATACAATGAAGATATACTACTTCCTTACAACTTCCAGTGAGTCACACTGTCTTGTACTACAAATTATCTGTTTTTGCCTACTAGCTAGCTACATGTTTTTGCTTACATATGCCTGCTTAATTAAGACATGCAAACGTGTGTGCATGCAGATTTCACTGGGTCTTGTGTATCATTAAAGTTGACGCCGGAACAGTTGAAATACTGGACTCACTACTCAAAGAAAAAACTGACTATAACATCTTGTTTGGGATAGTCAACAGGTAATTTCAATCATTATTAACTATATATCTCGGCCTATTTAGTTCGTCATTTCATGATATGAACTATTTAATAACCCCTTTATTCATTTTCTTTGTCGGCGGGCAGGGCTTGGGCAAGGTTCATCAGCGTCACGGAAGGCGAATGGAAAGAAAAGCTTAAATGGGGAAGACCCAAGGTCAGTAATTAAGTAGTACTAGCTAGCTAGCTAGCTGCCATCTCTTTAATTATCATGCTTGATTAATTATTATCTAATCAAATTCCATTCTCGTAAAGGCCCTGAAGCAGGCGCAGGGGACTGATCTGTGTGCATTCTGCGTTTGCGAGAACATTCGCATGATGGCATCCGAAAGGAGCAGATCTCAAAGACAGGAATGGGTACGCTTGTCAAAACACTATTCACAATTTTTACACCATTATCGATATCTAGTCACACAACTAATACACATGCATATTGATCTCCTTCTTAACAGTTCAGAGAGGTGCGGGCGAAGCTCCTAGAAATGGAGCGCGTAGAAGCACTTCAAGAGGAAATAGCGGGATTTTTGCTCGACCGGGTCATAAATCCGAAGGGAGAATACTATTACGCGCTACCGCCCCCATGAAAACCACTTCCAGTTGTCATCGTGCTCCGAAGGCACCAATTAGGCTAATGCCACTGGCTCTGAAGGCAACATGCATATGTAGGAGAAATTGTATATAGCTATACATGTGTGTATGTGTGAATTAATTAATATGATGGTTTCTGAGACATTGGTGATATATATATGCATGATTGGTTCTACTAGAAATTATATATATATATATATATATATATATGCATAACGTGTATAATGTGTAGTATCGTAAAATACCAGCAAACAAAAAAGAATTAAAATGGAAACACAAAATTAAATGAAAAAGAAATCATAAAACTAAAAAAACCCCAAACCTTATAGTACCGGTTGGTCTTACCAACCGGTACTAAAGGGCTCCAGGCCCCTGGAGCTGGCTCGTGCCACGTGGTTTCCCTTTAGCACCGGTTCGTGCTGAACCGGTACTAAAGGGGGGGGCCTTTAGTGCCCACACTTTAGTGTCGGTTATGGAACCGGCACTAAAGGGCCTTACGAACCAGTGCTATTGCCCGGTTCTGCACTAGTGTATGTTGTCAACAAGTAAATCATCATCACCAAGCAAATCATCTTCATCACTATTAAAATCAACATACTCGGGGTGTGATACCTTAGGGCCTTTAGCCATGAAGCATCTTCCAATTCCTTCATTTGGTGAGTCAAATAGGTCATGGCAGTTGGATGACATAAGTGCAATACCGGCAACACCTTCATCTTGAGTATAGTCGGAGTCGGAGTGATAGCTTCTCTCAAAGTAGTTGTCGGAGTCGGAGCAGGATACCCATTCACCAACATGAGCTTGATGTCTCCGTCTTGTGTAGCTCTTTGATGACTTGTCCATCTTTTTCGAATCCTTGCTTCTACGAGAGGGTCTTCGTTCATAACGATCATCTCTACTCCTTATCTCTTTCGGAGGTGATTCATCTTTTCTACTCCTTTTTGGTGAGTCTTCTCTTTTCTTGTAGGGATTCGTACACTCGTTGGAGTAGTGTCTGGGTCTTCCACAATTGTAACAATTACGATCACGACTAGAAGATCCTTTGTCATTGTAGGACCTTGACTTGGAGCTTCTCTCTTTGCTTCTATTCTTGTAGAACTTGTTGAAGTTCTTCACCATTAAGAACAATTCTTCATTAGAGACTTGCTTCTCACTTGATGTTGTAGGAGCATCACTTGAAGATTTGTAAGCACCACTTGACTTGTTATGGAGCTCTTCCTTATCCTTGTGTGACATCTCACGAGCAACAATTCTACCAGTGACTTCTGTGGGCTTGACATCTTTGTAATTGGACATCATTTGGATCAAGGTGTCATATTTTCCAACCAAGGCTCTTAGGATCTTCTTGATGATGAATTTGTCGGTCATCTCTTCACTTCCTAAGTCGGTAATCTCATTTGTGATGAGAGCAAGCCTAGAGTACATTTCGGCGACTCCTTAACCATCCTTCATCTTGAACTTGTCAAGTTGACTCTGAAGCACATCCAACTTGGATTCCTTGACGAACTCAGTACCTTCGTGCATATCAACCAAACTATCCCAAATTTCCTTTGCATTCTCAAGGCAGCTGATTTTGTTGAATTCTCTAGGGCACAATCCATTGAAGATAATATCACAAGCTTCAACATTGAATTGCAAAATCTTCATTTCTTCCGCTATTGTTTCACGATCCGGTTCTTTTCCATCCTTGAAGAAATCACCTTGCAAGCCAATATGCACAATAGCCCAAACGACAGGGTTATGACCAAGAATATGCATTTTCATCTTATGCTTCCAACTAGCAATTGTACCATCAAAGTAAGGACCTCTACGGTGGTAATCTTCCTTGCTAAACACCATACTCTCCTATGTTGTGAAACCAAGGCTATGATCACCAAAGCTATGGCAATCAAGGGAAATGGAGACCAAAGCTCTAATACCACTTGTAGGATCGAAAGTATGTCTAGAGGGGGGTGATTGGACTACTTGACCAAATAAAATATATCCTTTTCCCAATTTTAGTTGTGGGCATATTTTAGCAAATAGCACAAGTCAAGCAATCAACCTACACATGCAATTCTAAGAGTATAGCAGCGGAAAGTAAAACATTGCATATGAAGGTAAAGGGGAGGGTTTGGAGAAGGAAAAATGCAATGGAGACACAGAGATTTTTGGTGTGGTTCCGATAGGTGGTGCTATCGTACATCCACGTTGATGGAGACTTCAACCCACGAAGGGTAACGGCTGCGCGAGACCACGGAGGGCTCCACCCATGAAGGGTCCACGAAGAAGCAACCTTATCTATCCCACCATGGCCATTGCCCACAAAGGACATGCCTCATTCGGGTAGATCTTCACGAAGTAGGCAATCTCCTTGCCCTTACAAACTTCTTGGTTCAATTCCACATCTTAACGGAGGCTCCGAAGCGACACCTAACCAACCTAGGAGACACCACTCTCCAAAAGGTAATAGATGGTGTGTTGATGATGAACTCCTTGCTCTTGTGCTTCAAATGATAGTCTCGCCAATACTCAACTCTCTCTCTCTCAGATTTGGCTATGGTGGAAGAGTGATTTGAATGGAAAACAACTTGGGGAAGGCTAGAAATCAAGATTCTTGTGGTAGGATTGGAACATCTTGATCTCTACACATGAGTAGGCGGTTCTCTCTCAGAAAATATATGGTGGAAGTGTAGGCAAGTTTTGATGGCTCTCTCACAAATGGAGAAAGGGTTGGAGGGGTATATGTAGCCTCCACACAAAATCCAACCATTACACACATTTGACTCATCTTGGTGGGACCGAACGGTTAAACTCGATGGCACTGATATGTTGAACGTTAGGAATCTCAGTGGGACCGAGTGGAACAACTCGGTGGGTCCGATGTGATAGCGCTTAGGGCAAACATCATCTTGGTGGCGCGGATTGCATCAACTCGGTGAGACCGAAGTGAAGCAATAAGGCAACAGAGAATCTGTCAAGCCAACTCGGTGAGACCAATTGCATAACTCGGTGAGACCGAAATAAATGCAACAAGTCACATAGTGTTGGCAAGGCCATCTCGGTGAGACCCATACCCGTATCGGTGAGACCGAACCGTTAGGGTTTCTAACTGAGGCTATGTCATAAGAACTTGGTGGCTCCGGGTAGAAAGAATCCGTGGGGCTGAGTTGGAGCTTAGGGTTTTGAAATATTTGGATGGAGAAAGTGGTTGGGTTTTTTGGAGCAATATCACTAAGAATTTGAGCCAGCAAGCCATTAAGCAACACCTCATCCCCTTTTAATAGTATTGGCTTTCCTATGGACTCAATGTGATCTTGGATCACAAAAATAAAGATGAAGAGTCTTGAGCTTTTGCCAATATTTGTCCTTAGCATTTTGAGGGGTCCACATCTCAAGTCCATGCCATGCCATTCATTGAACTTCCTAAAATATTTATCTTGAATGGATATTAGTTCAGTGAGTTATATGTTGCTATGAATTACCAAATCCACCAGAGGATTAGTTGCACTTTCAGTTTTGTTAGTTAAATCTTTGGTCAAAATTTGACACAAAATACAAAGAGGACCAATAAACTAGGATGGAGGTAAGAATACACAACACGGTGTGCGCTAGTAGTCGTACTGATCTGAAAGGGCCAACTTCAAAAAACGAACAAACAAAGAAAGGGCCCAATATACATTCAAGAATTTCATCACATCTTTCTTTTGCTCTATCCGTCGAACAAACTATGCCAAATTCCCCTGCCTACCGCGTCGGGAAATACCTGCCCTTGCCTTCTTTAGTAGGGCTTTGTATCGATGGATCGCGCGAAGCCGAGTCGTGTCTTGTACTCCTCTATTGTAAGAGTGGAGATGCTCGCTTTCCTAAATGTTCTACTTCCTTTCGCTGACATGCGGGACATATAGCAACCGGATCCACCTGTAATGCACCAAATAATAGTGCAGAACAGCAGGGGGATGCACCCCGGTCGTTGTGCCGCAATAGTAGTAATGAGCAATGAGGCATCAAATCAAAAAGGCGCACCTTTCCCGCAGACAGATGAAGCAACCATTATTTCACACTTCGCTGAATCCACGTCTCCATCATCTACTTCAAGAAAACCATGTGTTGCTTCTGCCATTGTTCTGCCTCATGAGGGACGCACATCGGCTTGGTACATCACTGGCACATGGGACCACATGACAGGACAAGCAACCCCGCCCACCGCTCAGCAAAATCACCTCATTTTTACTAATCTGGATACTATCTTTTTAGATCAATATAATCAGGATTCACCTAGGAGCAAAACCAAGTGGTAGGCTTTACAGTTCAAAACGAAATGGTGGCAAACTTATAGCATGCCTTTCACGTTGGCGTATCAACTCTGCTGGGTCAGTCCGCACATGAAATGGTGACACACTTACATGACCCCTTTCGCCCACATATGGGACATCCACCATCTTGGTCCACATGCCATGCACCAAATTACGGTTCGGAGCAGCGGTTGGACTTGGAGGCACCCCGGTCGTAGTGTCGCAGTACTAGTAAATGAGCAATGAGGTGTCAAACCACAAAGCCCCACCTTTCCCGCATTAAGCTGGACGGATGGAGCAACCATCATTTCACTCTAGGGCACAAGAGAATAAAGAAAAACAGAAAACCAATGATGCATGTGGCGGCTACCTAGGGCATGATACGTCTCCAACGTATCGATTTTTTTCACGCTTTTCCTCTTTTTTGGACTCTATTTTGCATGATTTGAATGAAACTAACCCCGTATTGATGTTGTTTTCAGCAGAACTACCATGGTGTTGTTTTTTGTGCGGAAATAAAAGTTCTTGGAATGGAACGAAACTTTGCAAGGAATTTTTATGGAATAAAAGAGGAGTTTTTGAGCCAAGACCCACCAGAGTGGGCCCCTAGGTGGGCACAACCCACCAGGGCATGCCCCCCTCTCCTGGCACGCCAGGTGGGTTGTACCCACCTGGTAGACCCACTGACGACCCCCCTCATACTATAAAATCACATTATTCTAGAAAAAATGAGGGAGAAAGAATTATCGCGATCCATGAGACGGAGCCGCCGCCAAGCCCTGTTCTTCCTCGGGAGGGCAGATCTAGAGTCCGTTTGGGGCTTAGGAGACGGGGATCTTCGTTCTTCATCATCACCAACCCATCTCCATCGCCAATTCCATGATGCTCCCCACCGGGAGTGAGTAATTCCTTCGTAGACTCGCTGGTCGTGAGGAGTTGGATGAGATTCATCATGTAATCAAGTTAGTTTTGTTAGGGTCTGATCCCTAGTATCCACTATGTTCTTAGATTGATGTTGCTATGACTTTGCTATGCTTAATGCTTGTCACTTGGGCCCGGGTGCCATGAACTCAAATCTGAACCGTTTATGCATTCATCTTTATATCCATATTTTAGATCCGATCTTGCAAGTAATAGTCACCTACTACGGTTATGATCCGACAACCCCGGAGTGACAACAACCGGGCCCACTCTCGGTGATGACCGTAGTTTGAGGAGTTCATGTATTCACTATGTCTTAATGCTTTGTTCCCGTTCTCTATTAAAAGGAGGCCTTAATATCCCTTAGTTTCCAATATGGACCCTGCTGCCACGGGACAGTAGGACAAAAGATGTCATGCAAGTTCTTTTAATAACTGTCACATGATGAATATCATCCAACAAGTCATCAATCCAATGCCTATGAATTTATCATGTATTGTTCTTGCTAAGTTACTACTATTACTACTGCTATCGTTACCACTACAAATTACTGCTACCATATTACCATTACCGTTGCTGTTGTCACTACTATCAAAACTATCAAACTACTTTGCTACTAATCACTTTGCTGCAGATAATTAATCTCTAGGTGTGGTTGAATTGACAACTCGCTGCTAATACCTTCAAATATTCTTTGGCTCCCCTTGTGTCGAATCTATAAATTTGGGTTAAATACTTACCCTCAAAAAACTATTGTGATCCCCTATACTTGTGGGTTATCAAGACCTTTTTCTGGCACTGTTGCCGAGGAGCATAGCTATATTTTTTTAGTCACTTGGGATTATTACCAATTTATCACTATGAAGAATCTAAAGGATCCAAAGGCTAAGATATTTCCCTCAAGGACGAGGGGAGGTAAGGAACTGCCATGCAGTTCTACTTTAGATTCACCTTCTGTTATGAGTAAACTTGCAACACCACCACATGCTATTAATTCTGATATGTCGCAAGTTATTGATGATGCTACTTCTACTATGAATGATGCTTATGATGATTCTAGTACCATGCTTGATAATGATGATGTGCCACTTGGTAAATTTCTTAATGAACAAATTGCTAGAGTAATACAACATGATGTTGTTGAATCTGATGTTGAGCTTGAAACTGAAACTCCTGAAACACTTACTAGAGCTAGCCCTCCTAGATATAAATTGCCTAAGGTACCGGAAGGCTATATTTTGAGTGAAGAGGCAACTAGAGATATTCTTGCTTGTAAGGATAGAGATGATCTAGAGAAATTATTACACAAGTATAAAGAAAAATCTCTAAATGCTAGAATTAAGTGATCCTAAGTTTGCTACTTCACCTATTGCTATTGCTGATAAGGATTATGAATTCTCTATCGACCCAGAGTTAATCACTTTGGTTGAATTTGATCCTTTCCATGGTTATGAAACTGAAACTGTTGTGGCACATATTACTAAGTTGAATGATGTAGCCACCCTTTTTACTCATGATGAGAAAACTCGATACTACTTTATTCTCAAATTATTTCCTTTCTCATTAAAGGGTGATGCTAAAGCTTGGTACAATACTCTTACTCCTGGTTGTGTGCGTAGTCTCCAGGATATGATCTACTACTTCTATGAAAAATATCCTGCTCATAAGAAACAAGCTACCTTACAGGAAATATTTAACTTTGTTAAAACTAAAGACGAGAGTCTCCGACAAGCTTTGGGGAGGCTTTGCCATTTACTTAATGCTTTGCCTGATTATCCTCTTAAGAAAAATGAAATACTTGATATCTTCTATAATGGACTAACCGATGCTTCTAGGGACTTCCTAGATAGTTGTGCTAGTTGTGTTTTCAGGGAACGAACTATTGCTCAAGCTGAAGAATTATTGAATAACATATTGAAAAGTTATGATGATTGGACTATTCCTGAACCACCGCCTAAACCCACTCTGAAGAAGAGAGGTATACTATATATCAGTCCTAAAGATATGCAAGAGGCAAATAAATCTATCAAGGAAAAAGGTGTTAAGGCCGAGGATGTTAAAAGTTCCTATCGTAGAAATACATGGGCTTGAAGCACCACCACCACCCAAGGTGGTAGAGGTAAAATCTTTAATGAATTCAGTGATAGTGATGATCCTCATAATAAACATCCTAGTCAATGCCTTTATGAGTTTGAAAATTGCATTAGAAAGCAAGATCACTTCAATGCAAATGTTATGAAACAATTGAAATATAATTCTGATATGATTGCTCGCTTGCGTGACTTGTTATTTAGAATCTCAAATAATGTTAGAGGTGTTGGAAAACATGATTCTATGGTTCAAACCCAGTTAGAACAAGTTGCTAAATCACAAAGAGAATTACTTGATGAAATGAATCATAATATACATGACTTTGTTGTTAGAGTTGCAACTAGAGGAGGTAAAATGACTCGGGAACCACTTTATCCTGAGGGACACCCAAAAAGAATTGAACAAGATTCGCAAAGAGATAACACTAATGAACCTACTTCTTCTAAAAAGAAAAAGAAAAATAAAAATGATAGGACTTTGCATGCTTCTAGTGAACCTGAAATAGACAAACCTCCTGATAATGAAAATGAAACTTCTATCTCTAATGCTGAAACTCAATCTGGTAATGAACATCCACCTAGTGATAATGAAAAAGACAATCATGAGGTTCATGATGACACTCAACCAAATAATGATAAAGAACCAGATAATGATGTTGAGATAGAACCACATGTTGATCTGGATAACCCACAACCTAAGAATAAAAGATATGATAAAAGAGACTTTGTTGCTAGAAAAAACGGTAAAGAAAGAGAACCATGGGTTCAAAAACCTATGCCTTTTCCACCCAAGTCAACTAAAAACAATGATGATGAAGAATTTGAATGCTTTGCTGAAATGTTGAGGCTAGTCTTTTTGCGTACTCGCTTGACTGATATCCTTAAAATGCCTCCTTATGCAAAGTATATGAAAGATATCATCAAAACTAAGAGAAAAATACCGGAAGCTGAAACCTCCACTATGCTTGCTAACTATACTTTTAAAGATGGAGTACCTAAAAAACTTAGAGATCCGGGTATACCAACTATACCTTGCTCTATCAAAAAGAATTATGTGAAAACTGCTTAGTGTGATTTAGGAGCTGGTGTTAGTGTTATGCCTTTCTCTTTATATAAAAGACTTGACTTGAATAAACTCACACCTAATGAAATATCTTTGCAAATGGCTGACAAATCAACTGGCATACCTATCGGTATCTGTGAGGATGTGGTCGTTGTTGTTGCTAATGTTACTATTTTGACTGACTTTGTTATACTTGAGATGCCCGAGGACGACAACATGTCGATTATCCTTGGTAGACCCTTTTGAATACTGCAGGGGCTGTTATTGATTGCAATAAAAGCAAGGTCACTTTTCATATTAATGATAATGAGCATATGGTGCACTTTTCGAAGAAACAATTCCAAGTGAATGGTATTAATGTTATTGAAAAATCTCCGACAATCACTATTGGAAGTTTCAAATACCTCTACGTGCTATCAAAAAGAAATGTGAAATGCTTATTGTTGGGGAAATGCATATCCCCATTGAGGTAACTTAGTGATTTATGAAAGTTCTTCGGTTTCATGTTAATCGAAAGTGGTTGTTTATAAGACCTGATCAACCTTATTAATGAATCATTTTTGAACGCTATGAAGTTGCTGAATTTAGTAAGCACTACCTTCTGTCCCTACCTTTCATTTTCTTTTTTTCTTAGTTAAATAAAATAAAATGCCATGTTTTGTCTTTTTCTGAATTTCCCATGCAATAAAAAATGACTCAAAAATAGAAGTTCTCGGAATGCTCTGAAAACCTGATATGATTTTTTTGAATATTTCTGAATTTCTGGTGCAAATAATACGAGACGGAGGTGCACCAGGTGGGCACAACCCACCTGGGCGTGCCAGGACCCCCAGGCGCGCCCTGGTGGGTTGTGGTCCCCACGTGGGCCCCCTCACTTATCTCTTTTGCCCACATCATCACTTACCTCCAGAAAAAATCCCCACTGCTCTCTCTCCCGTGATCTTGAGCTCAAACCCGCGGATTTCAATCTCTTAGCTCGAAGCTCCGTTTCCGAAACTATTTCGGGGGATTTTTGCTTGGTATGTGACTCCACCATTTGTCAAATTAGTTATTGTTTTAGTGGTTTATACTTTGAATAATTAGCTACTCTTGGTGCTGCTGTAGATGAGCTTGCATGATGAATTCTTAGTGTTCTACGTAGTTTGAATGCTTGCTATGACCTCTATGTATCCCTAGGAGTAGTTGCTACCAATCTTGTAAAGTTTTGTTGACAAATTTTTGTCACCTCAAAATTTTTAGTTTCAGAAAATTGTACGCGAACATGAATATCTTCAGGAAGTTTGGCTCAAGGTAGAACTCCAAGGGTGTTATTGGTGAGTCTTATGACCGTGATCTCCACCCTCGGAGGTTGGCGGAAGTACGGCCATGCGAATGGCCGCACGTCCCGTTCCTACAAGAGGCTGGAATTTTTGAGGAGTTCATGCAATATATTGCTAATTCCGGCCTCACCGACTTCATTGCAGATGAGTGTGACCAGCACCAAATCCTCACAAACATCTTTGTTCAAAGTTTTATTTTCCTGCCTAGGAATAATCTTCCTGAAGTGAGCTTTGATTTATATGCTGAAAATCATCAGATACCGCTTACTGAATTTTGCAACATATGCATGATCCCTGCTGATGGGAGCTTGGCTGAGCCTAGGCCGGCCAAGTTTGAGGCCTTTTATCGCACTTTGACGGTGGGAGATGAGAGAGGAGTGTTGGCCACCACGGCTGCTAGCTTGCACTTTCCCACTGTACATTATTTTGCTTTATTTTTTGCTAAGTGGCTGCTTGCTAGAAAGAAAGTAGGACCGATCAGCGCACCAGACTTTCCTGTTTTACACCGGGCACTGGAGGGTGACAACACTTATAGCTTGGGAGCTATTGTGGCTCGCCGCCTACATCTTAATAAATCTCAGGGTCAAATACATGGTGGGATTTTTTCTATTCGTTTGGCGGCTCACTTTGAGGGTGAGATACGCCCTCATGACTACCCTCTGACCAGGGTTTACCTAGACCGAGCAGCCATGGATCACCACCATTTTACTGATGACAGATCTCCTAACATCCCTATTCTATATAACCTGGTTTTTAGTGTAAAGACTTGTGATATTATTCCGTTGCCTGCTCCTGCTTTGTTTGATCATGTTGTCAGGGGCGGATATAAGATTATACCTGCAGACATCATCGCCTACCGATACGCTGAGGCTGCTGCGGAGGCAGTACAGGAGGAGCCTCGGCAGTGGGATGCATGGATGCCTGCTCGTCAGCAGCCCTTCTACCCTACATGCTATTAATCGACTATCATGTTAGGCCAAAAGCCTAAGCTTGGGGGAGTACGTGTTTCCACCGACATTACATTCAAGTCCACATACTTCATTTGTCAGTGTTCACACTTTTTCATTGTATAATCCATGCTTAGATTTATTTTCTTGCTTTCTTCTTGTGTGTTTGAAAAACTTTAGAAAAACCAAAAAAAATATTAGTTGTAGCTAGTTTATTTCTATGCATACTTAGTAGTAATATTAAAAAGAAAATCCAATAAGATTTCCTTGTTCTTCTTTTGCTTGTTGGGATCTTTCCCGTGTAAATAGTTTTTCTCGTTTTTGCTTTTCCCTTTTATTTTCCCGTTCTAGAAAACCAAAACTCCAAAAATATTTCAGTGTGTTTCTCTGAACTTCTTTTTTTTACTCGAGTCTTACCAAGGAGAAGACCATGATGAAAATGTTGAGGGGCTCTCATACGAATAATTGTTGAACTAATAAAGAGCACATTTTACCATGTCTTCTCATGTTGAATAAAATGTCTTCCAGATTCCAGCTTAGTCCATGGCACTCTTGAACTATTGTTATTTTCATATCGTTCAGTCGTGCAAGTGAAAGGCAATAATGACGACATCTAATGAACTGGCCATGGCAGGGAGAAACTGGTATGAACTCGACTTGTTCTATTTTTGTAAATATGTTTAACCTAGTATCCATGATTCAGCCCATTATGATTAAACATGTTTGCAATGACAATTAGAGATTATAGTTTCTCATGCCATGCATAAGTAGCTGGGAGTTGATAATGATTTATCTTGGATATCAACATAGCGTTAAAATGATTGTGATGTAGTATGATGATATGGTATGCTCCTCTGAATGTTCGAGTGGCTTGACTTGGCACATGTTCATGCATGTAGTTGAATCAAAACCAACATAGCCTCTATGATATTTATGTTCATGGTGTCCATATCCTACTCATGCTAGTGTCCAATGTTACTTATGCATAATGCATGGTTATGATCGTTGTTGCTCTTTAGCTGGCCGCTTCTCAATCTAAATTGCTAGCCTTCGCCTGTACTAAGTGGGGATTCTGCTTGTACATCAAAACCTTGAACCCAAAGTTATTCCAGATGAGTACACCATACCTACCTATATGCGGTATTACCCTGCCGTCCTAAGTAAATTTGCATGTGCCACCTCTAAAAACTTCTACAAAAATTATCCTTTTTGTGTGTCTAGATCATTCGTGGAATTACATCAGGTGATCGGTATCTTCCATGCTAAGCGGGTTATTCTAAGGTTGAGTGTTTATTCACTTTCCATTGCACGAGAAAATGGGCGGTAATAGGGATCCCCAGTCCCGAACTCAAAAATGCAAATAATTAAACAAAACTCCCCCGGGACTGATGTTGGTATGGATGGCACCTGTTGTTTCGGACAAGCCGTGGAGTGTGATTGATGGTGGAGGGGGAGTAAACCTTTACTTTTATCGCTTGGGAACCGCCACTAGCGTGCTTAGCATGGAAGATATTGATAACCGATGGTCGTGAAGTGAATAAGAAGGGTGCATGTCTCAAAATATCATTTATCTCTGTTTCAAAAATTGAGCTCTGGCACCTCTGCAAATCACTGCTTCCCTCTGTGAAGGGACTATCTATTTACTTTTATTTTGTGTCACCACCTTCTAAAACAAGAGCCATAAACTGAGTAGAGCACAGTTGTCATGATTTATGCATTATGTGTAGCTAATGTTGGGTGCATCATGATTCGATCTTTTCTACCATGAATTACAATGTTTAGTCACTGCATGAACTTTGGAGGTGCTCTGCATTTATGTTTTGCGGTCTTAGAAAGGGCTAGCAAGATACCACTATTGTCATATTATATCATGGTTGTTTTGACAACGTGTTGCTGTTTGAAATATTTTATTATTGCTCGCTAGCTGATTATGGCATTGATATGAGTCATTATAGTCTTTAAATGTTATTGTTGACATGGTTAGTTATAATGTTGGCTGAAAACCAGGGTGTTGTTTAAGCTTATTTATGCAAACAAGAGCAAAAGAGTTCGCAAAAGTTTTCCTTTCTCACTTTCAGTTTATCAACTATATTGCTTGAGGACAAGCAAAGGTTTAAGCTTGGGGGAGTTGATACGTCTCCAATGTATCAACTTTTTCTCATGCTTTTCCTCCTGTTTTGGACTCTATTTTGCATGATTTGAATGAAACTAACCCCGTACTGACGTTGTTTTCAGCAAAACTACCATGGTGTTGTTTTTGTGCAGAAATAAATGTTCTCGGAATGGAACAAAACTTTGTGAGGAATTTTTATGGAATAAAAGAGGATTTTTGGAGCCAAGACCCACCAGAGAGGTGTCCCTGGGTGGGCACAACCCACCAGGGAGCGCGCCCCTCTTCTGGCGCGCCGAGGTGGGTTGTACCCACCTGGTGGCCCCGCTGACGATCCCCCTGATACTATAAAATCACATTATTCTAGAAGAAAATCAGGGAGAAAGAATTATCGTGATCCACGAGATGGAGCCACCGCCAAGCCCTATTCTTCCTCGGGAGGGCAGAGGTGGAGTCCGTTTGGGGCTCCAGAGAGGGGGATCTTCGTTCTTCGTCATCACCAACCCATCTCCATCGCCAATTCCATGATGCTCCCCACTGGGAGTGAGTAATTCCTTCGTAGGCTCGCTGGTCGGTGAGGAGTTGGATGAGATTCTTCATGTATTCGAGTTAGTTTTGTTAGGGCCTGATCCCTAGTGTCCACTATGTTCTTAGATTAATGTTGCTATGACTTTGCTATGCTTATTTATTGTCACTTTGGGCCCGGGTGCCATGAACTCAGATCTGAACCGTTTATGAATTCATCATTATATCCATGTTTTAGATCCCATTTTGCAAGTTATAGTCACCTACTACGGTTATGATCCGGCAACCCTGGAGTGACAACAACCAGACCCACTCTTGGTGATGACCGTATTCACTATGAGTTAATGCTTTGTTCCAGTTCTCTATTAAAAGGAGGCCTTAATATCCATTAGTTTCCAATATGGACCCCACTGCCATTGGAGGGTAGGACAAAAGATGTCATGCAACTTCTTTTAATAAAGCACGTATGACTATTTACGAAATACATGCCTACATTATATCGATGAACTAGATCTAGTGTCGTATCGCCGTAGGTTATAACTGTCACATGATGAATATCATCCAACAAGTCACTGATCCAATGCCTACGAATTTATCATATATTGTTGTTGCTAAGTTACGACTGTTGCTACTGCTATCGTTACTGCTATCACTATTACCGTTCTGCTGTCAGTACTATCAAAACTGTCAAACTAGTTTGCTACTAATCACTTTGCTGCAGATAATTAATCTCCAGGTTTGGTTGAATTGACAACTCAACTGCCAATACCTTCAAATATTCTTTCGCTCCCCTTGTGTCGAATCTATAAATTTGGGCTAAATACTTACCCTCAAAAACTGTTGTGATCCCCTATACTTGTGGGTTATCAGTGCGCCCTAGGGTGGGAGCCTCCACTTAAATCTGCTTCTCCCTCGTCTTCTTCAAGAAAACCAATGATGCATGCAGAGGCTAAGGTTTCTAGTAAAGGGGAGAGGGATTGAGTTCTAGTCCACGCCTTAATACGGCATGGCCCGCTCGGTTTTATAGGAATAAGGAAGAATTTTGGATCCGGGGAGCAGTGGAGATATACGTACCAAAAAATTGTGGACGTAGGTTCGACCCAAAGGCAATGACGCATGGGACCGCATTTTGATATACTCGCGGCCTCCTTTAGTTAATAGGGTAGGAATATTATAGGAACTAGATGATGCCCAGTGCGTCGCCGCGAGAAATTTGCTACTCAAAATAATGCATAAAAGTTTTTTGACTATTTAAATAATGCATAGAAGTTGCTCCAAAAACATTTATAACTAATGGGAAGTGAATGTAAGCTTAAAATGGAATTAAAATAAAAAGTGTATAAAAATAATTGTAGTTAAAATAATGTCATTTCTAAAAAAATTGAACTACATGGGTGTGGAAGTGACCAACACATATATTGTCAATACAAAATCTAATGTAAAAAAATAACTTATGAGTAACATGCACAAATTGATGATGTGTTGCTTGCATGCATAGAGTATAAAAACAATGTAATTTCTGACTTGCATGCATGACATGTGCAAGCGCCATAGTTGCATGTCTAGGAAAAATAGCTAGTGGATTGTACTAGCTATTTAGGCCTGCTTTGGTTTGGAGGAATTTTATAGCATATGATTCTTATAGGAATTTTTTTGTTAGAGCTCTTTGGTTCATATAAATGGATTACTATTCCTACATAAGATTGGTTCCTATCCTCCACATATCAAAGGAAAATAAACACGAGCCTAGACTCAATGGAAAAATTCCTATGATGTGAACCAAATGACATCTCTTTTCCTATTCCTACTCATAGGATTTGAGATACATGTCATCTAATTTCCTATAAGTTCCTTCTTCGTATGATAATCCTATCCTATGAACCAATGGGGGCCTTAGGAACATAAAATGTATATGGAAGTTGTAGGGAAAGAGATGCCATGTATCTCAATTCCTATGAGTAGAGATTGGAAAAGAGATGTCATTCGGTTCACATCATAGGAACTTCTCCATTGAATCTAGGCTAATGTTTATTTTCCTTTGAAATTTTGGGAGTATAGGAATCCATTCCTATGAACCAAATGGCTCTAAAGCTACAAATATCAAATCATATTTATTTTCCTTTGAAATGTGGAGTATAGGAATCCATTCCTAAGAACCAAATGGCGCTAAAGGAAAAATTCCTATAAAAAGCATATCATATAGAATTACTAGGATATTCCTCCACACCAAAGGAGGGTTGAAATTACTACAGGTGATACAGTGGTATTTCTTTGTACATTCCTCCCCCATCTCTATAGGTACATCTCGATGATGAATGAAATAATATATACTAGGTATTATATATGGGCATTTTGTTCTACGAAAACTCGGTAAAAGTTTGTGAGGTTCGAGTTTTCAATAAAGATATATGCACTATATTTTGGAACGGAAGGAGCATACGGCAGTTGCGAACACTCACATGGATGTTTTATGTGTCAGAGGAGTGGTTGTTCTGTCAAATGCCCTGGCAAAGCTGGCATATGCCGATCTGAAGGTTCTTTGGGCGTTCATCAAGATATGGCTTGTGGCGAATGTTTGTCAGATATGATTTACAGACACATGCATTGGATTGACACGTAGCCCCTCTCACGCACACATGCACCCTCATGAGTCATGACTCTCCCGAGTCCTCTTGCAGCCACCATCAATTTGTAGGTAGACGTCACACACATACGTGCTCTTCACAGCCTACCCTCAGAACTACTAAAAAATAAAAGCCATCACGCACCTTTTTTAAAACTCATACGTCACACACTCATTCTCTTATGGCAAACATTCTTTGGGCATAGTACATTGTACTCTAAAAAAGAGAAGCAGTGCACGCACGCACTAGTTCTTTCACACCCATGCGCAAGTACACGCAGGACCACATTTGTTTACAAAGAGGCATCCCAATTGACAATTTGAATCATGTAGCTTTCAACTTCATGGAGGGTCTGGGACCACACGTGAATGATACAGTACATTGTGCAACCTGGACGCGGTGATCTACTGTGCGACCTGGAAACGGTGGTGCGTTATGTATCGAGTTTTATTTTTACTTGAACTTTAAATGAAAATAGTGGTTCGCGTGTATTCAATTTAATAACAATTGCTACTCCCTCCATCCGGGTTTATTAGGCCCCATCTTATTTTGTGCTAATGTTTGATCAGCAAATTTAACTAATAAAATGTAAATGATATGTCACAAGAATTTTATTGTTGAAAAGCTCTTTCAAATACAAATCTAGTGTACTTTTTGTATCATATATTTTATATATTTTTAGTAATATAGAAATACAAGACGGCCTAATAAACCCACACGCAGGTAGTACAACAAAATCAGTCCACTATATATAAGCAGGAGCCTCGGCACTTGCTTTACTAGGGTTGCTCTCATTCACTCTCTCATGCTCTCTAGATCTAAACAAGACATTGGTGGCCACACTCTCTCTACTCACCGCTGGTCACAGATCCGGCCGAACCGCCTTGGCTGGGGTAGGGGTGTAGGTGCATCATTCACTCGGTCGTCAGCGGCGAGGGAGGACACCAATAGCTTCCCGCGTGTCCCGATTGGTGGCCCATGCCATTCTCTCCGACATAGTGCTGGCTCGGGGGGGCTCCGAACCCTTCTTCCTCCTTGTCGTAGTGTGGCCGGATGCGGCCTCCCGACGCCCTCCTTGCCACATCCCAATGAACCTCAGGTATATCTTCCTTAAAAACCGGACTTGCTCTACTGCCCCAGCTCCCCATGTGGCTGCCTGTGGATCTTTTTTGACTTCCGTCGGCTGTTCCAAAGCCACCTAGATTTTTAATATTATTAGAGGTAAAGCTAGCTCACACAGTGGAATCCAAGACTTGGTTCAAACATGGAAGAAAGGAGGAAAGTTGTAGAATGAATCTAGGACTTGGTTCTAAGAGGAAACGGGGGAAAATAGTAGAGATTGGCTACCCAACCGGTCTCTTGGTTGAAAAGGGGAAGAAAGCGGGGTGGATGGCAAAGGGGAGGGAGTGTACTTGTCTCTTGGTCGAAAAAGAAAAGAAGTGAGGGGTGTTGGGGGGGACAACGCAAATGAGAACAAGCAGGTCTAGATTTCTTGTGCTCACATAGGAAAATGTCGTGGAGGAGATAAAAATGGTACAAATGCAGACACACTAAATGAATGTTTTCCACTCTTGGTAACCACATCTGCCTCAGCACTTTATGCCCCTACTGTCCCTATGCCCTTGTCGCTACCGTTAATGTAAAATCACATGAAAAAATGAAGCAATTTCATTGCTAGCCTAATGTCACTATTAAGTAATGTTGTTGTCAGTCTAGTGCCATCGATAAATTGAAGCAACGACACCGCCATTTTATGAAGTGCCTCTGTCTTGCTTTATGAATTGTGTTTTGTTAGTTACGCTTAAATCTTACGCCGGTAACATTGCTTCATCCCAGTGGAACTGCACAAATTTGATTGAATTTTGGTTGCATGGAGCACGGAGCTACTGACAATGTGCTACTCTCATGATAGTAATACTAATACTATTGTTCTGCATGTTAATCTAGTGGCAGTGTCGATGTTATGTGATGCTACTTCTTACTTAATGGCACTTTTTCATACTGTCAATGTAGTGCAAGTTATAACACAAGAGATGCTCCTGCTAATCATATGCTACTGCAAATAATTGTCACGGCTTCAATAACCATATTACATATTTGCGCAAACAGCGATGCATGTTGATACGTCTCTATCATATCTATTATTTTTGATTGTTTCATGCCAATATTCTACAACTTTTATATACTTTTGGCAACATTTTATATTATTTTTGGGACTGACGTATTGATCCAGTGTCGGTGTCAGTTTATGTTTGTTTCTTGTTTTTTGTTTCACAGAATATCCATATCAAACAAAGTCCAAACACGATAAAAATTTATGAAGATTTATTTTGGAAAATATGTGATTTTTTGGGAGGTGGAATTAACGCAAATGGAGGCAACAGGCTCCACCAGGCACAAGGTTGCGGCCTTCCCCCTGGCATGCCATGGTACCTAGTGAGCACCTCATAAGTCGGTTGACCACCTTATTTTGCTGCAAGAAAGATAATATCCGAAAAATTGTGTTAGAATTTCAGCCCAATCGTAGTTACGGATCTCCGGTAATTTAAGAAATAGTTATCAGCCAGAAAACAGGAGTGCGGAACAGAAGAGGGGAGAGAGAGAGAGAGAGAGAGAGAGAGAGATAGAGAGATAGATAGAGATAGAGAGAGAGAGAGAGAGAGATCCAATCTAGGATAGGCTCTCTCCCCTCTGCCGCCATGGCGGCCATGGACCAGCGGGGGAACTCTCCTCCCATCTAGGGGGAGGCCAAGGAAGAAGAAGAAGGAGGGAGGCTCTCTCCCCCTCTCACTGCTGGCGCCGAAATGCCGCCGGGGCAATCATCTTGATGATGATCTACATAAAAACTTAGCCGTCGTCAGCACCAACTCTCTCCCCTCTATGCAGCAGTGTAACAAATCTTCTCCCCACTGTAATCTCTACTTAAACATTCTTCTTAATGTTATATATTATTATCCAATGATGTATGGCCATCCTATGATGTTTGAGTAGATTCATTTTGTCCTATGGGTTGATTGATGATGGTGATTGGTTTGAGTTGTATGTTTTATTTTGTTGTTGTCCTATGGTGCCCTCTGTGTCGCGCAAGCGTGAGGGATTCCCGTTGTAGAGTGTGCAATACGTTCATGATTCGCTTATGGTGGGTGGCAAGAGTGACAGAAGCTTTTACTCGAGTAAGTGGGTTGTTGTGTATGGGAGTAAAGAGGACTTGATACTTAATGCTATGGTTGGGATTTACCTTAATGATCTTTAGTAGTTGTGGATGCCTGCTAGAGTTCCAATCATAAGTGCATATGATGCAAGTACGGAAAGTATGTTAGCTCATGCATCTCCCTCATATAAAATTGCAATAATGATTATCGGTCTAGTTATCGATTGCCTATGGACAAAATACTACTCTTGTGTTATAGAAATATTTCTACTAAACAACTAACTATTATTATCTCACAGAGCACTCCTAGTTTTATTCTTGCAAAGTAGTTCTAGCATCACACCTACAAAATTGTTTCATACTTGTTCTAGGTAAAGCAAACGTTAAGTGTGCGTAGAGTTGTATCGGTGGTCGATAGAACTTGAAGGGAATATAAATCCTACCTTTATCTCCTCGTTGGGTTTGACACTCTTATTTATCAAAAAAAACTACAATTGATCCCTATACTTGTGGATTATCAAGACCTTTTTCTGGTGCCATTGCTGGGGAGCAATAGCGTAGGGTGAATATTCTCGTGTGTGCTTGTTTGCTGTATCACTAAGTAATTTTTATTTTCTGTTCTAAGTTGTTCTTTATCTTCGGTTATGAATATGGAACATGAAATGCCAAAAAAATTAGTTCAACTTGCTACTCATAGAGATGGGGAAACTCCTAAAACGCTCGATGCTCGTTATGTGAAAAATATTAAACACTACTTTGATAATCCTGAGAAAAGCCCACTCAACTTGATAATGGGAGACACGTTGTATCAACGTGAATACTTTAGGGATTATCGCTTGACTCAAAAAAGGAAAACTCTTATAGGATCAAATTAATTATTTGCAATGGTATGCTTGGGATTTATGCTCCACACCTTCCCTTTTCATGTGAATTTAATGATAGTGAAACCTTGGCTTCTTATGCTAATGGTATATATGATTACTATGATGTGGAACGAATAAAATAATTTGTTGCTTTTAAGGTGCTTATGAAATTGAATCTTTGTTTGAAAAGTATGAAGATTTTGATGATGTTGTTTATAGACCTGAAAATTTTGCTATACTTAAATATTGCTATGAGAATTATAAATACAATGCCGATATTGATGCATTTATTGAGAAATTCTCCACTGTCAAAGAAGAGACTAATATATTGCAGAAGTCTATGGAAAGAGAAATTGATGAAATTGTGGGCCCATTAGATGAAAAAGATGGTGGAGAGCGAAGAACAAAAGAAGGGAAGAGTGGATTAGCTACTCGTTCCTACCTTCTAATGAGAGTAACTCTTCAACTCATACACTTTTTAATTTCCCTTCGTGCTTACCGAAGGATGAATGCTATGATGATTGTTGTGATCCCTTGGATTCATTTGAAATATCCCTTTTTGATTAAATCCATGCTTGCTATGATTGTGGCCAAGATGCCAATTTGAATTATCCTTATGGAGATGAACTTTCTATAGTTCCTTATGTTAAGAATGAAATTGTTGCTATTGCACCCACACATGATAGTCCTATTATCCTTTTGAATTCTCCAAACAACACTATATCAGAGAAGTTTGCGCTTATTAAGGATTACATTGATGGGTTGTGTTTCACTACTATACGTGATGATTTTCATGAATATAATATGCATGTACTTGCTGCTCCTACTTGCAATTGTTATGAGAGAGGAACTACATCTCAACCTATCTATGTTTCCAACACAATAAAATTGCAAGAACTGTGTATGCTATGTATCGGCCTTTACTTTGTGTGCATGAATTGTTCTTTTATGACATGCCGACGCATAGGAAGAGAGTTAGAATTTGTTGTTGCATGATATATGTTGCTTTGTGCTCACTACAAAATTATAAATCATTGTTAACTAAAACTGGCTTTGACATACCTTGGGATCCGGGAGGATCAATTACTTGAGCACTATATGCCAAGCTTAATGGCTTTAAAGAAAACGCTGCCAAGGAGACAACCCGGAAGTTTTAGAGAGTCATTTATTCTTTTGGGTGCTTTTATAAAGTTTAAAAACAAAAAAAATGTAGAGAGAAACTTAAAACTTTTCAAAAAATAAAAGTGAAAGTAAGAAAGACGAGCACCGTTGAAGTGGGGGAGCTCCTTGAACTTTGTTCATGCCCATGGAAACTTTGCAAACCTTGATTACAGAAACTCTTCAACAAAAATAATTATCCCCATGTACAAATCGATTGTATTATAGAAATGATGTGCCAAGTCTTGCCTTTAGGATGTTTAGATTGCTTGTTTGGTATGTGCAGTGCAAAAGTAGAAACTTTTGTTGTAGTGCGTGAATTTACATTTTTTATACTGGATCGTGCAAAAATTCTTAAATTTTTACATAGTACTGCAATGCAATTTTTTTATTTTTCCCTACTTGTTTAGAATTTTGGGAGTTGCAGAAGTATGGTCAATGTTTAGATTGCTACAGACTATCCGATTTTTGACAAATTCAGTTTTTGATGCATTGTTTTGCTTGTTTTGATGGAATTATGGATTGTATTGGTGGTATAAGCCATGGAGAAGTTAGAATACAGTAGGTATAATGGAAAAAAATACGAATGGGTTTGCAGCACTAATTAAAGTAGTGATTTGCTTTAGTATACTAACGGATTTCACGAGGATTTTGTTAAGTTTTGTGTGATTGAAGTTTTCAAGTTTTGGGTGATATCACAATGGATGAAGGAACAAGGAGTGGCAAGAGCATAAGCTTGGGGATGCCCGAGGCACCCCAAGGTAATATTCAAGGACTCCCAAGCAACTAATCTTGGGGATGCCCTAGAAGTCATCCCCTCTTTCTTCTAACGACTATCGGTAATTTTACTTGGAGCTATATTTTTATTCGTCACATGATATGCGTAAATTCTTGGAGCGTCTTTTGTGCTGATTTTTCCCTTTTCCTTTATGCACCATACTCGTATGAGATAGTTCTTGGTTGACTTATAGAATGCTCTTTTCACTTCACTTATATCTTTTGAGTATGACTTTATAGAATGCTTCATGAGCTTCCCTTCTATCATTTGAAGTTTGGATTGCCTGTTTCTCTACATAGGAAAACCATCATTTATAGAATGCTCTGTAGCTTCACTTATATTTGTTCGAGCGTGGGCAAGTCTTTTGTAGAAAGAATTAAACTCTCTTGCTTTAGTTATATTTGTTTGGAGACTCAGCGGTAATTGGTCATTCACATGGTTAGTCATAAAATCCTACATAAAACTTGTAATAGCTTTGCGATATCGAGATGGTAATTTGTGGGAGGTACTGGTGAATGATTGTGGTTTAGTAAAAATGTTGGTGTTAAGGTTTGTGATTCCCTATGCATGCACGTAAAGTCCATAATTATGCAACAAAGTTATATCCTACTTATGGTGCATTATTCAGTGTTAGTTACGTTCAATCCACATTTATGACCATTTTTTGCTTTTTGGTTCACTACTGCAGGATGCTACTAATGCGACACTACGATCAGAGACCCTTCGACAAAACTGTGTGCGATGCAATAATCGCAAACGGTGGTGTAAAAACTCGTCAAAAAGGTGCAAAACATTTGTGATGACGGATGCATCAAACACGGTTCAGATTTTAGTTGTGTGTGCGATGCAGGGCATATGGTTCTGTTCAATGAACTATTTGCGATGAGGAAGAAGAACGGAAATGGGCAGCCAGATGAAGGCGTGTGAGATATACGGCATACAGTTCAATCGGATTAACTATTTGTGATGAGGCGGAACAACAGAAATGGATAGCTAGATAAAGGTGTGTGCGCTTGAGGGCATACGCTTCAGAAGGATTGATTGTTTGTGATTAGGCAACAGGAAAGAAATGGCCAGCCAGATCAAAGGTGTGTGCGATTGATGGCATACACTTCACACGGATGAACTGTTGGCGATTAGCCACAACAAGCAGAACAGTTAGACAGATCAATGTGTGTGTGGTAGATGGGCACACATTCTAATTAAAAGAAGCGTGCGTGATCGTAATAACGAGCGTGCACGATTCTTGGAACAAGACGTGTGCTGACATTGCCTATTGCGGTGCACCCTATGGTGCAAACGCCACGTACGCAGTCGAGAAAGCGTGTCCACGTTACGCCGTCCGGGAATAGTGCCGCACTTGAAATTATAGAATCGTCAATAAATTTTGAGCCTGCATCCCGTCACATTTCAAATTGCAAACATGTTCGCACCGATCAAAACCTAAATGGTTTCCCACTTAGGAGTGTATTAGTACTTGGTTATAAATACTACTACTCCAAGATGTCTGCACATTCCTCCTCAACTCCTCATCCACAAAAACAAACAAGTCATTCATCATCGTTCCCTTGCGTCTGCCATGGCCAACTTGAGTTCTGGGTCGAGAGATTGCCACCAGGGAGAGGCGAGCATGGAAGTGGAAGCACGAGAGATGTCCTGCCTCGCCGCAAAAGCAGGCGACATGTCCCGCCGCGTGGCCGTAGCAACACAGAGGTCCCGCTGCGCTGCCGAGGCAGCACAGAGGTCCCACCGCACCATTGATGTAGCAGACTGGTGCGGTCGCGTCCTGGAAGCAGCAGAGATGTCCGGCCGCACTGCGGAAGCAGCAGAGATGTCCTCCCACACTGCAGCGCCCTGGGAAAACGTCTCGCGAGAAGGCGAGGACTCTTACAGGCACATGCATGTGATCATCCATAGCCAGGTGAATAAGATCTCTGGTTGGGCGAGGTTGCAGGACAACATGAAAGCCTCATTTGAACAGGCTACCGGCATCATCCAGCAACTAAGGGAGAGCAATGAGAAGCTCCAGGCCGAGCGTGACCTGCCAAGGGCAAAGATCGTCGGAAGTGCGGAGTAGTAGGAGGAGACCACTACCTTGTTGTAGAGGACCAACGTTATCATCGAGAAACTTACGGACAAGAATGTTGTGCTGCGCATGAAGCGCAAAAGGCTGGTGGAGGAATCTGTGGATGCTCTCAAGAATCTGTGGATGCTCTCAAGCAGCATATTGAGGACAGGAAAGAGCTCATCGCCGCTTGCCGCAGAGACTAGTTCCCGCGGCCCGCAACAACGCATCAAGAAAGTAGAGATTAGCGAGCCAGATCATTGTCTTCCTTCTTATTTTGCCCTTGTGTATTTCGGTCATTTCCACATGTGGCTTTTTTTAATTATGTTCCTAAATATGTAAGACAATTATCACATCGTCCTTATATTCATCATGCTTGCTATAAGTCGCAGTTGATGCTATATAGGTCCGTCAAATCTTACATCAAGATCCGTCCAAAACTTTCTTTTCATATTTTCATTTTTCTCTCTTAAATCTCAGTCCAATGAGACATAGCCACGCCGTGAAACAGGGGCTCAGGCAACATTAATGGAGACATTGGGAGGGAGGTGCGCGGCGGATAGAGGTCAAAGGGCCCTCCTCCCGATGAGCACGCGCAGGGGTCTGATCGCACGCCTCCCTTACTCAAATAGCTACCCCGCACGGCACCTCCTAGCCAATAAAAAAGGGGGACACGTGGCGGCACATAATTGGTAAGTAAAATGCCCACGGTTTGAATAAAAGTTGTGTTTCCGAGTAACGTGACAACACTTGTTCCAAAATGACTATGTTGATTGTTATTGTGTGCGCCTTTGCAAATTGGACAAAAAAATCACCACAACATGTTGGTGCCATGTCATGACACCATGCCAAGTGATGCGGAGCATCCTACGGTCATCACCATGTCAAGAGTCCGTTTGGCAAGTGACACGTGCGACCTCTACTTCTCATACCTAAAGGTGAATCTTCTCCTTTACACGTGCTCACTTGACCCCTTCGAGGATGGTATACTACTTGACACTTCTCCCGTGTGCATGCATAGGTATTGTCGGAGCTTCACGGATGTCGAGGAGGAGTGCTAGCGCCAAGGAACAACTACACCATCCGCGAGGGAAGCCTGGAAGCGACGACGGAAAAAGACGGAGCTGCTGAAGCTATAGCGGCCGGACATCCGAGCCAGAGGCCGGACATCCGGCGCCTGTGCACCCTCCGAGGAGCTGCACCAACAAGACGGCCGAAGCATCGGCGGCCGGACATCCATCCCGTGTGCCCGGACATCGGGCGCCTCGGCAACCACCGGACATCCGGCGCTCTCCCCCGGAAATCCGGCGCCCCTATCCAGTAGCTTGGCCACTTCGGGCCAGACATCCGGCCAACTGCCCTGGACATCCGGCGTCTCACGAGAGCCCGGACATATGGCGCCTGCCTATGCGCAGAGTCAAGCCAAAGGCCTATGTATCCCCTCCTCACTTACCCCTTCGTGGACTAGCCTATATATACTCCATCCCCTTCCTCTAGTTAGGGTAAGCAAAGTGATAGCTCATTTGTATGTGAGGTTTGCTCCTACCTATCTCTACTCTTGAGAGAGAGAGAGACCACTACTCCATTGGAGGCCAAGACCTCCATCTAGGAGAAGATCCTGCGGGATATCATCAAGACCCCCTCATGGGAAGATCCGTCTAGGATATCATCAAGACCTCCTCTTGGAGATAAACCTTACCTTGTATCTTTCCATTTGATGTTCATGTACCTTGTGATCTTATGTGTTTGATTGTCTAGTGGATGTGTGATTGGACTTGTTCTTGAGTGTTTCCCCTTGTGATTTCTCCCCGTTCTTCCCCGTGTTCTTTGTGTTCTTCGAGGGATCCCACTCCAAACGTGAAAGATTGGCCTACACCGGGTTAGCCCCATATCATATGGTATCATGGGCCACGTTTATCACGTATTTGGAGTCCCTCCCATCGTTTTCTAGCCTTCTTTTGCTTGATTTCGTCCTAAATTCAAAAATCCCCACCAAAAATAGCCCCAATTTTTTTTGTGATTTCTTGGTTTGATGATGTTTTGTTGATTTTGATCCGTGGATTTGCTTGGTTTCAAGTGGATCCAACTTTCCCCCAAGTTTCCCCACCTTCCATCCACGAAATCCATCAAATTTTGCCCCTGGAATCATCAATTTCCGCCTCCAATTCGAAAATTTCCGCCCCAAACGAGATCTGGAATCGCCTGGCCGGACATCCGGGCCATCGGGCCGGACATCTGGGCCTCAAGCCGGACATTCGAGCCCTGGAGCACCAAATCTGCACGGTTCTGGACATACACGCCCGGAAATCCGGTCCGTACCGCCGGATATCCGGTCCCTGGCATTTCAGCCTTCCGTGTTTCACCGTTTTGACCATAACTAATTCATCCAGAGTTCGATTTTGACGTTCTTTAGCTCGTTTTGAAGCTATTGACATCCCCCATCCCGCAAAAATACCACCAGCATCATTTGACTCCATCAAAGTTTGTGCATTTTGGCATCTTTGCCTAGGGCTTCCACCACATCATCCGCTACACCACCACTGACTTCCGCAACCTAACGCATCTTGATCAACTCAAACAAGCTCAACCTAGCCCTTAGCATTAGTGGTTGCTTGAGTAGTGATTCGCGTCTCCTAAGGTGTTTCAGCTACTTAGGGACAATTGCATATTCATCAACCACCACCTCCACTTCCGCATAGACGTGCCCACCATATATTTCCACCCCAACTTAACCCAATTTTGTTTGAGTTGTGGCTTGTGTCTCCAAAGGTGTTTCGGCTACTTAGGGACGACAACTTCAAATCCAACACATGTATAGCCCACCTTTACACGTCCTCATTGCCTCGTGCAAAACCACCACCGCTTTCCGCTACCACCATTTGACATTTTGCCTTTGGAGATTTTGAGTTGTGGTTTTTCCATTTCCTAGGGTGTTTCGGCTAACTAGGAACGGGTCGACATTGGCAACTCCGCCTATCATCATTTCCAAGGACGGTATCCTCGACGACACCATTGTACATTACCCTTGCAATTGCATTGATAACACCCTAGCCCATTTTGCGTTACTTGCTATCGAGACTAGCTATTTGCGTATTGCCGGCAACGTGACCTGTGCACATTAGTGATCATATTTCCCATAGCATACATACCATATCATCGTGGTGCATATATTGGTATCATATCTTGTGTCACAAGTTTGTTCCCGCATATACACAATTGCTATCTTGGTTTGTGCATTGTGCCAAAGTGGCCATAAAAAAAGAAATAAAGCTTTTAAGCAAAAGAAAGAGAGCAAAGAGCTTGTAAGCAATAGCCATAGCATCAAAATATATCATATGGTATCGTACTTGATCATCTTGGGTCATTGTGTGAGAAACACCGGGAACCATACATATATAGCATACTTGGGGTAGAAAGTTTATCCATTTTGCATCTTATAGGTTGTGCACAAGTGTCGTATCCGCCTATTGAGCAATCGTGCTAGCGTCTCTCTTGAGTTGTGCAACACAAGCGGTTTCCATGGATTTCACATTTTGTGATCATTCCTTGGTTGCACGACCCCATTTATCTATCCGTGTGTGTGTTTCCGTGTGCCACATATTGCTATTGGTCTACTTGTTTCGCTTGTGAATTTTTGAATCTCTTTCAACATTATTGACTCTTGCTAACATTTTGCATCAAATTTTTGTGCCACTATCCTCACCGAGCTCTACCATAAGCTTTACTTGATAGGTGTGAGTGAACAAGTCCGGTACCAATTCCACTATTCTTTCATTCACATTGAGTGAAACGGGATACATCCTCAACTTTGGAAAAAGGTAACTTGGTATTGTTTATCCCATTTCCTACTCACCTCTACTCGAGTCTTGTGATGGATAGGCAAGGCATTTCACCTTCGGTCTACAACAACAATGATGAGTTCGATGCCACGAACAACAACTCCAACGCCAAGATGCAAGCTAAAATGGAGGAGATCAAAGCCCTCATCAAGTCCTACAAGCGATCTTCCTCATATTCGAGAAGACGCTCAAGAGCACATCCTTCCGAGCTACCATCTCCGGCAAGATCACATCAGCATATACACCATCACCAACAAGAACGTGAAGGTCAAGAGCTCAACACCAACAACCAAATTGATGATTTCGGGGGCAAAATTTGATGGATTTCGTGGATGGAAGGTGGGGAAACTTGGGGGAAAGCTAGATCCACTTGAAACAAAGCAAATCCACGGATCAAAATCAACAAAACATCATCAAACCAACAAATCAAAAAAAAAAATTGGGGTATTTTTGGTGGGGATTTTCGGATTTAAGACGAAATCAAGCAAAAGAAGGCTAGAAAATGATGGGAGGGACTCCAAATACGTGATAAACGTGGCTCATGATACCATATCATCGTGGTGCATATATTGGTATCATATCTTGTGTCACAAGTTTGTTCCCGCATATACACAATTGCTATCTTGGTTTGTGCATTGTGCCAAAGTGGCCATATAAAAAAGAAATAAAGCTTTTAAGCAAAAGAAAGAGAGCAAAGAGCTTGTAAGCAGTAGCCATAGCATCAAAATATATCATATGGTATCATACTTGATCATCTTGGATCATTGCGTGAGAAACACCGGGAACCATACATATATAGCATACTTGGGATAGAAAGTTTATCCATTTTGCATCTTATAGGCTGTGCACAAGTGTCATATCCGCCTATTGAGCAATCGTGCTAGCGTCTCTCCTGAGTTGTGCAACACAAGCGTTTTCCGTGGATTCCACATTTTGTGCTCATTCCATGGTTGCACGACCCCATTTATCTATCCGTGTGTGTGTTTCCGTGTGCCACATATTGCTATTGGTCTACTTGTTTCGCTTGCAAATTTGTGAATCTCTTTTAACATTATTGACTCTTGCTAACATTTTGCATCAAATTTTTTTGCCACTATCCTCACAGAGCTCTACCATAAGCTTTACTTGATAGGTGTGAGTGAACAAGTCTGGTACCAATTCCACTATTCTTTCATTCACATTGAGTGAAACGGGATACATCCTCAACTTTGGGAAAAGGTAACTTGGTATTGTTTATCTCATTTCCTACTCACCTCTACTCGAGTCTTGTGATGGATAGGCAAGGCATTTCACCTTCGGTCTACAACAACAACGATGAGTTCGATGCCACGAACAACAAATCCGACGCCAAGATGCATGCTAAAATGGAGGAGATCAAAGCCCTCATCAAGTCCTACAAGCTATCTTCCTCATCTTTGAGAAGACGCTCAAAAGCACATCCTTCCGAGCTACCATCTCCGGCAAGATCACATCGGCATCGACACCATCACCAACAAGAACATGAAGGTCAAGAGATCAACACCAACAACCGTTCAACGACTTCACCATCTCCCTTGGCATCTTCGCCAAGCGACTTCAAGGCATTTTCGCCTATGGACATACGGCATATTTGCCAACAAGCACCTCAATACTACGCTCAAGAGAAGCTCCCCAAGCTCAAGTCCGCGACTTCCATGAGCTACTACGACCTCGACACCGACAATGAGATTCCTTTCTATGGTACTCCAGAACCCGAGGAGTATCTTGAGTGGGAGCGTTTGATGGACAACTACCTCAAGCTACATCAAGTTCGTCCCGAAGATCAAGTGAAGTGCGCCACAAGAAACTTCCACGACTATGCATCGGCATGGTGGCTTCACACACCTTCGGAGTACTACGACATGAGTTGTCCCAAGACAAAGAGAGCTTTGCGGCGAGAGTTCGTGCCTCCAACCTACATGGAACAACTTCGACGCCAATTGGAGAACACCATCCAAGGATCCAAGTCCATCGATGCGTACTTCAAGGGGATGAAGATTGCCTTGCAATGAGCCAGCGTGGACGACCCCATTTCGATGAAGTTCCACTTCATGATGGGATAGCACAACGACATCTCCAAGTCTATCTTCCTCAAGAACTACAAGTCCATCGACGACTACTACATTGGTGCTCTCAAGACGGAACAAGAACTCATGAAGGCCAAGGCTTCTCCACCCCAAGCAAACTTTGCGGCGACCAAGCTCCATGAGAACGAGCATGAGGCTAGTACCACCAAGATGTCCAAGACTGACGAGCTCCAATATGATGCTCCCAAGTTCGACTTCACCGCCATCCCTCTTTGTGGCATTGATGGTGCCGAGTCTACTTTGACTCTTTTTCAAGATGGTGCGGTGATGAGTACGACTACGGAGACCCTCAAGGACCAAGCTTTGGAGGCGAGCGACAAGGTGGCGAGCTAGGATGATGCTTCCATCTTAGGAGGCAAGAGTGATGACGTGCCATCTTCGGCCTTCATCCACGGCGACAGCGATGAGATGATCGAGTATGGGATTTTCCCTTCGGTCGTGGAGGAGAGTGATGATGTGCCATCTTCGGCCTTCATCCACGGCGACGACGATGAGATGGTTGAGCATGGGATTCTCCCTTCGACCATAGCAACGTATGATGACTTGAGTGACTTTTTCCACCATATTGAGAGTGAGAGTGACTTCACCACTAGCCCCATATATGACGAGTTGCCCCAATTCCCATGTGAGGAGAGCCACAACCCCCACCACTTGAGTGAGATGAGTGACTCCACCATATGCGACTTTGAGTGCACCTATTTTGAGGGAGTGAGTGAACCACCACATAGAGAGAGTGAGATAGTTGATAGGTCTCGTGAGACCATTTGCATTTCTAACAACTTGACCTCTACCTCTATTGTGTCTTCTCATTTGGTTCTAGGTCCCATTTATGATGACGCGCCGATCCTCGACGACTTCGTCCTCCCTTTGGACAAGACAATGGCCATGGTGGAATATGATGCACCCCCACATGGTTCCATCAAGATGAAGAAGACCACCATTTGGTCTTTCCCACCTCACCTACACCACTTGAGTGGAATGAACTAGGTAACATAGGTGAAGGTGATGCTCTTGTCCGACTAATGGACATTCTCGACATTGATTGCTTGCATGATGTTAATCCACCTAGTACCATGTTTCATGCGAGCATGATTTCCCCATGTGATGATTTGCCCATTTATGATGATTATGATGATTCTCATGTGGAGTCTATTAGTTGTGATGCCATGTTACATAGGATTTCTTGTGACAATTCCCTTGGTCACATCATGTTTGATAATCCGCTTGACTTGTCATATGCTATGCATGAGATCAACCATATGTCTTATTTGCAATCTCTTCATAGTGACTATGCATATGCCATTAAAATAAAAATAATTTGCACATATGGCATAGATGAAAAACCCATGGTTATTGGCATTTGTTTTTCTTGTGATGATATTGATATGCTCCCTTTGCATCATTTATCTATATGCCATGCCATGACCACCTAGCTTCGGATATGCATTGTTTTGGATGTTGTCCATTTTCTCCATATGATGTTTCCGATATTTCTCATGAGGAGACCCCCGTAGTTTCCTCATACATGTTAGGAGATTTTGATCCATCCCATCCATTGCATGATCCCAATAATTATGTGCACCCTATGATTCCATTGAATGAAAATGCTATTGATGTTCCATATACTTGCATTCTCAATTTGTGTCCCCAACGTGTCATACATAATAACTATTCTTTCATGATGGATGACATGTTCATATACCATGCATCAAATTTCTTTAAGCGATGCTTATATTGTGCTAACTCACATATGCGCATCCACATCATGATGGATGGTGTGTACATTTACCACGCGCACAATTTCTTTGGTTTTTGTCTCTTCTGTGTAGGTACCCATGAATACTTGTCAACCTCGCAATCCCATGAGTTGACAAAACAAGCTCTAGAGAGCAATGATGACTTGGGATCACGTGGATTGTCTTTCCCACTGCTCTCTTTGCGCAAACACTTCGCGCATTTCTTCTACATGTCCCTCACATGGTTATGGCTTATTGTCCATTATATATCATTTGCCCATCTTTCCATGTTCACTTTGCATGATATGCTCATTCCTATGCCTTTGACATGCATTTGTGACCCATGCTTTGCATTACACATGATGACTGATTCTAGTACTTGTATGTGTATTTGCAAGCTTGGTGGAGATATTGCTTGTTCTTGCCATGTTCCTTTTGTGCACCATTCCTATGATGATACTTTTATCTTGCTTTGTGTTTGTGCTTGCGATATGTCATGTGCATTCCCGATGCCTATTATTTGCTCACATGACATGATTGCCATGATTTCTTCTAGTGTGTTGCATCTTTGCTCCACTAGTTTGCCCGACTTGATTACTATGCTTGCTTATGTTGCATCACCAATGACTCATACTTGCTCATTTCATGCGGTTGATGACAACCATCTATATGCTTTGCACATGATTCATATTGCTTCTTGTCATATATCTCCATGTGTTGCCTCTCTCATGCTAGATGACTTGCCATGTATTGAGTGCAACAATGCTTATAGTCTTGCTCATGAGATTGCCCCCATAGCATTCTCACATATATTTGGAGACTTTGACATATTACTTATGAAGCATGCTTGTCCTACCTCTTTGCACCATATGCCTAGTGCCATGAATATAGCCATTGTTGCATCATATTATTCTTGCACTTGTTCTTCTAATGGTTATGTGCAAGAGAAGAGAACCATCATGATGGATGATGTGTTTATCTACCATGCGCATACATTCTTTGTTTTGTTTTGTGCATGTGTAGGATACTAGGACTGTGTCGACTTCCACTTCACGTGAGTTGACCATTCGAGCTGTTGAGAGCGAGCCTCATATATTCTACCACGACTCACTCCTACACCATACTTCCTACCACTTCGGCATTGTGAAGAATGCACAAGGTCATGCCTTCAAGGTGACATCTTTCTTGAGCTTGGATATTGTGGATCATACTACTTGTGTTGCTTGCAACATGAGACTTGTTGGTCATCTTAGACCACTTGATTGCGCACATGTCAGAGATCTTGCTTTGACTTGTAATTTTCACATTTCTATGCCTCATGACATATATACCTTGTGTGTTGCATCCAATTCTTGGACTACTTGCTACTATCATATGTTTGGTTGCAACAATGTCACTTCTTCACATATGCCATGTCCCATTGCTTGTCACATGCTTAACTTGATTGCCTCACACATGATGAACAATTGCCCTTCCTATTATGTTGAGTGCCACACTATATTCACTACACCCTATGCACGTTATGCTTGGATTGTCTTTCACTTGTCCCATGTGTTTAGACACTTCATTTTCTTTGGTGTTGTGAATAATTCTTATGCCTACCATAGACCTTTCATTGAGTGCTTGATGCATGGTTGCTATGACCTTGAGGTAGACGCTTATTCTCTTGTCACACATATTTGCATCTCTACCTCACATTTACATGCTTGTTTCCACGATGACCTTGATTTTGCTCAATTCATATGCATAAATGTCATGTCACAATCCTTTGTCACACCCTATGATATGCTTAATGACGACACTTTTTTGGTGAATCACCTCTTGAATGCTTGGTTTTGTACTAACGCTAACCACATTTGTTTTTCCAAGTGTTTGTTCTATTTGCTCCTTTTGAAGGAATCACAAAATGGCGTGACATTGGCGAGTGCCCATTTTGAGCTACTAGACGATGAGTGCTTGGTGATCGACCACTTCGACACGGCACAGCCATCTATTTCCCCTGGTGATTTGGTTTTCAATCCGAGGTCGGATATTTTCCAAGGGGGAGGGGATGATGTGGAGCATCCTACGGTCATCACCATGTCAAGAGTCCGTTTGGCAAGTGACACGTGCGACCTATACTTCTCATACAAAAAGGTGAATCTTTTCCTTTACACGTGCTCACTTGACCCCTTCGAGGATGGTATACTACTTGACACTTCTCCCGTGTGCATGCATAGGTATTGTAGGAGCTTCACGGATGTCGAGGAGGAGTGAAAGCGCCAAGGAACAACTACACCATCCGCAAGGGAAGCCTAGAAGCGACGACGGAAGAAGAGAGAGCTGCTGAAGCTACAGCGGCCGGACATCCGGGCCAGAGGCCGGATATCCGGCGCCTGTGCAGCCTCCGAGGAGCTGCACCAACACGACGGCCGAAGCATCAGTGTCCGGACATCCGGCCAGTGTGCCCGGACATCCAGCGCCTCGGCAACCACCGGACATCCGGCGCTCTCCCCCGGAAATCCGGCGCCCCTATCCAGTAGCTTGGTCACTTCGGGCCGGACATCTGGCCAACCGCCCCGGACATCCGGCGTCTCACGAGAGCCCGGACATCCAGGCCCTAGCCCACACATCCGGCGCCTGCCTGCGCGCAGAGACGGGCCAGAGGCCCATGTATCCCCTCCTCACTTACCCCTTCGTGGACTAGCCTATATATACTCCATCCCCTTCCTCTAGTTAGGGTTAGCAAAGTGATAGCTCATTTTTATGTGAGCTTTGCTCCTGCCTATCTCTACTCTTGAGAGAGACAGAGAGAAACCACTACTCCATTGGAGGCCAAGACCTCCATTAGGAGAAGATCCTGCGGGAAATCATCAAGACCCCCTCGTGGGAAGATCTGTCTAGGATATCATCAAGACCTCCTCTTGGAGATGAACCTTACCTTGTATCTTTCCTTTTGTTGTTCATGTACCTTGTGATCTTGAGCGTTTGATGGACGACTACCTCAAGCTACATCAAGTTCGTCCTGAAGATCAAGTGAAGTTCGCCACAAGAAACTTCGACGACTATGCATCGGCATGGTGGCTTCACACACCTTCGGAGTACTACGACATGAGTTGGCCCGAGATGAAGAGAGCTTTGCAGCGAGAGTTCGTGCCTCCAACCTACACGGAACAACTTCGATGCCAATTGGAGAACACCATCCAAGTATCCAAGTCCATCGACGCATACTTCAAGGAGATGAAGATTGCCTTGCGACGAGCCGACGTGGACGACCCCATTTCGATGAAGTTCCACTTCATGATGGGATTGCACAGTGACATCTCCAAGACTATCTTCCTCAAGAACTACAAGTCCATCGACGACAACTACATTGGTGCTCTCAAGGCGGAACAAGAACTCATGAAGGCAAAGGCTTCTCCACCCCGAGCAAACTTCGCGGCGACCAAGCTCCATGAGAACGAGCATGAGGATAGTACCACCAAGATGTACAAGCCCGACGAGCTCCAAGATGATGCTCCCAAGTTCGACTTCACCGCCATCCCTCTTTGTGGCATTGATGGTGCCGAGTCTACTTTGACTCTTTTTCGAGACGGTGCGGCGATGAGTACGACTACGGAGACCCTCAAGGACCAAGCTTTGGAGGCGAGCGACAAGGTGGCGAGCGAGGATGATGCTTCCATCTTAGGAGGCGAGAGTGATGATGTGCCATCTTCGGCCTTCATCCACGACGACAGCGATGAGATGATCGAGCATGGGATTTTCCCTTCAGTCATGGAGGAGAGTGATGATGTGCCATCTTCGGCCTTCATCCACGGCAACGACGAAGAGATGGTTGAGCATGGGATTCTCCCTTCGACCACGGCGACGTATGATGACTTGAGTGACTTTTGCCACCATATTGAGAGTGAGAGTGACTTCACCACTAGCCCCATATATGACGAGTTGCCCCAATTCCCATGTGAGGAGACCCACAACCCCCACCACTTGAGTAAGATGAGTGACTCCACCATATGAGACTTTGAGTGCACCTATTTTGAGGGAGTGAGTGAACCACCACATAGAGAGAGTGAGATAGTTGATAGGTCTCGTGAGACCATTTGCATTTCTAACAACTTGACCTCTACCTCTATTGTGTCTTCTCATTTGGTTCTAGGTCCCATTTATGATGACGCGCCGATTCTCGACGACTTCTTCCTCCCTTTGTAGAAGACGATGGCCATGGTGGAATATGATCCACCCACCACATGGTTCCATCATGATGAAGATGACCACCATTTGGTCTTTCCCACCTCACCTATACCACTTGAGTGGAATGAAAAAGGTAACATAGGTGAAGGTGATGCTCTAGTCCCACTAGTGGACATTCTTAACATTAATTGCTTGCATGATGTTGATCCACCTAGTACCTTGCTTCATGCTAGTATGATTTCCCCATGTGATGATTTGCCCATTTATGATGAATATGATGATTCTCATGTGGAGTCTATTAGTAGTGATGCCATGTTACATAGGATTTCTTGTGACAATTCTTTAGGTCACATCATGTTTGATAATCCGCTTGACTTGTCATATGCTATGCATGAGATTCATCATATGTCTTATTTGCAATCTCTTCATAGTAACTATTCATATGCCATTAAAATAAACCTAATTTGCACATATGACATAGATGACAAGCCCATGGTTATCGGCACTTGTTTTTCTTGTGGTGATATTGATATGCTACCTTTGCATCATTCATCTCATATGCCATGCCATGACCACCTAGCTTTGGATATGCATTGTTTTGGATGTTGTCCATTTTCTCCATATGATGTTTCCGATATTGCTCATGAGGAGACCCCCCATAGTTTCCTCATACATGTTAGGAGAATTTGATCAATCCCATTCATTGCATGATCCCAATACTTGTGTGCACCATATGCTCCCCATGAACAAACATGCTATTGATGTGCCATATACTTGCATTCTCAATTTGTGTCCCCATCGTGTCATACATAATAGCTATTCTTTCATGATGGATGACATGTTCATATACCATGCATCAAATTTCTCTGAGCGATGCTTATCTTGTGCTAACTCACATGTGCACACACACATCATGATGGATGATGTGTACATTTACCACGCGCACAATTTCTTTGGTTTTTGTCTCTTTTGTGTAGGTACCTAGGAATACTTGTCAACCTCACAATCCCATGAGTTGACAAAACAAGCTCTAGAGAGCAATGATGACTTGGGATCACGTGGATTGTCTGTCCCACCGCTCTCTTCGTGCAAACACTTCACACATTTCTTCTACATGTCCCTCACATGGTTATGGCTTATTGTCCATTATATATCATTTGCCCACCTTGCCATGTTCACTTTGCATGATATGCTCATTCCTATGCCTTTGACATGCATTTGTGACCCATGCTTTGCATTACACATGATGATTGATTCTAGTACTTGTGTGTGTATTTGCAAGCTTGGTGGAGATATTGCTTGTTCTTGCCATGTTCCTTTTGTGCACCATTCTTATGATGATACTTTCATCTTGCTTTGTGCTCGTGCTTGCGATATGTCATGTGCATTCCCGATGCCTGTTATTTGCTCACATGACATGATTGCCATGATTTCTTCTAGTGTGTTGCATCTTTGCTCCACTAGTTTGCACGACTTGATTACTATGCTTGTTTATGTTGCATCACCAATGACTCATACTTGCTCATTGCATGCGGTTGATGACAACCATCTATATGCTTTGCACATGATTCATATTGCTTCTTGTCATATATCTCCATGTGTTCCCTCTCTCATGCTAGATGACTTGCCATGTATTGAGTGCAACAATGCTTATAGTCTTGCTCATGAGATTGCCCCCATAGCATTCTCACATATATTTGGAGATTTTGACATATTACTTGTGAAGCATGCTTGTCTTACCTCTTTGCACCATATGCATAGTGCCATGAATATAGCCATTGTTGCATCATATTATTCTTGCGCTTGTTCTTCTAATGGTTATGTGCAAGAGAGGAGAACCATCATGATGGATGATGTGTTTATCTACCATGCACATACATTTGTTTTGTGCATGTGTAGGATACTAGGACTTTGTGTCCACTTCCACTTCACGTGAGTTGACCATTCGAGCTTTTGAGGGCGAGCCTCATATATTCAACCACGACTCGCTTCTACACCATACTTCAAGGTGACATCTTTCTTGAGCTTGGATATTGTGGATCATACTACTTGTGTTGCTTGCACCATGAGACTTGTTGGTCATCTTAGACCACTTGATTGCGCACAAGTTATAGATCTTGCTTCAACTTGTCATTTTCACATTTCCATGCCTCATGACATATATACATTGTGTGTTGCATCCAATTCTTGGACTACTTTCTATTATCATATGTTTGGTCGCAACAATGTCACTTCTTTACCTATGCCTTGTCCCATTGCTTGTCACATGCTTGACTTGATTGCCTCACACATGATGAACAATTGCTCTTCCTATTATGTTGAGTGCCACACTATATTCACTACACCCTATGCACGTTATGCTTGGATTGTCTTTCACTTGTCCCATGTGTTTAGACACTTCATTTTCTTTGGTGTTGTGAATAATTCTTATGCCTACCGTAGACCTTTCCTTGAGTGCTTGATGCTTGTTTTCTATGACCTTGAGGTAGATGCTTATTCTCTTGTCACACATATTTGTATCTCTACCTCACATTTACATGCTTGTTTCCATGATGACCTTATTTTTTCTCAATTCATATGCTTACATGTCATGTCACAATCCTTTGTCACACCCTATGCTATGCTTGATGACGACACTTGTTTGGTGAATCACCTCTTGAATGCTTGGTTTTGCACTAACGCTAACCACATTTGTTTTTCCAAGTGTTTGTTCTATTTTCTCCTTTTGAAGGAATCGCAAAACGGTGTGACATTGGCGAGTACCCATTTCGAGCTACTAGACGGTGAGTGCTTGGTGATCGACCACTTCTTCACGGCACCGCCATCTCTTTCCCATGGTGATTTGGTTTTCGATCCGAGGTCGGATCTTTTCCAAGGGGGAGGGGATGATGCGGAGCATCCTACGGTCATCACCATGTCAAGAGTCCGTTTGGCAAGTGACACATGCGACCTATACTTCTCATACATAAAGGTGAATCTTCTCCTTTACACGTGCTCACTTGACCCCTTCGAGGATGGTACACTACTTGAAACTTCTCCCGTGTGCATGCATAGGTATTGTAGGAGCTTCACGGATGTCGAGAAGGAGTGAAAGCGCCAAGGAACAACTACACCATCCGCGAGCGAAGCCTGGAAGCGACGATGGAAGAAGACAGAGCTGCTGAAGCTACAGCGGCCGGACGTCCGGGCCAGAGGCCGGACATCCGGCGCTTGTGCAGCCTCCGAGGAGCTGCACCAACAGGACGGCCGAAGCATCAGCGTTCGGACATCCAGCCTGTGTGCCCGGATATCCGGCGCCTCGGCAACCACCGGACATCCGGCGCTCTCCCCCGGAAATCCGGTGCCCCTATCCAGTAGCTTGGCCACTTTGGGCCGGACATCCGGCCAACCGCCCCGGACATCCGGCGTCTCATGAGAGCCCGGACATCCAGGCCCCAGCCCAGACATCCGGCGCCTGCCTGCGCGTAGAGACGGGCCAGAGGCCCATGTATCCCCTCCTCACTTACCCCTTTGTGGACTAGCCTATATATACTCCATCCCCTTCCTCTAGTTAGGGTTAGCAAAGTGATAGCTCATTTGTATGTGAGCTTTGCTCCTACCTATCTGACCACTACTCCATTGGAGGCCAAGATCTCCATCTAGGAGAAGATCCTGTGGGAAATCATCAAGACCCCCTCGTGGGAAAATCCGTCTAGGATATCATCAAGACCTCCTCTTGGAGATGAACCTTACCTTGTATCTTTCCCTTTGTTGTTCATTTACCTTGTGATCTTGAGCGTTTGATGGACGACTACCTCAAGCTACATCAAGTTCGTCCCGAAGATCAAGTTAAGTGCGCCACAAGAAACTTCCACGACGGAAAAAAATTAAGGTGTGGCGAAGTCTTAAGGAAAGAATTCTTTTGATGCAAATCGCAAGAGTCAATACACATTACAACCAAAAACCAAGTACACTGAAAATCTAGGCATTTTTCAATAGGAAAACTACCTAAAACATACCGATAATGAAGCTTTCATTGGCGTCTAGAAGACCCAGGCAATGGCAATGCCCTACCCTCATTCTGAAAATCTTGCTTAATTTTACCAGGATCTATACTTTTAAAGATCTCTCGCTCAATGTAACAAACCATCAAGTCATTAAGCCAACCATCTGTCATCTTGCTGCGCAACTCAGACTTGATGATTTTCATTGATGAGAAGGCCCTTTCAACAGTTGTCGTCGCTACCGGTAGTAGCAATGCCAATTCAATGAGGCGATAAATAGTAGGAAACATGACATGCCTTTCAAGTTCAACCATCATTTTAGCTAAGATTGCAATATCATGACAAGCTCTAAAGTCTTCAATTCTTCTCATATGGATAATGAATAGATCAAGGTTATCTTCTATATGTTCACGTTCATAGTTAGAGAAATCATCATGATAATTCTCTCTGAGCCTAGCAAGCTTATTCAAGTTGAACCTAGAGAACGAGTTTCTTGGGTCAAGACAAGAGAAGTTCTGGAGCAGCTCTGAAGATACCTCATTAAAACGATGATCAAACTCCGTGGTGATGGAGTCTATAGCAGCATAGAAGGTGTCCACACGAAAAAAATGATCAGCCGTGACATTGTTTCGTCCACCTTTTCTTGATTTACCCCACTTTGTAAAGATGTCATCCATACTTGGTATTGGAATGTCCTTTTTGGTGCAAAACACTTTGACATCTTCCAAGAGTGGCTCCCAACCATCATTTCTCCAGTTGACCAAACGTGTTCTCACATCTGTAACCAATAACATTGCCTGAAATGAGATACCTATAATTTTAGATGCATGAACACAATACATCAACCATACTAGATACATCTAACACGATCCATCACATATTCACATACCTGAACAACATTTTGATCCTTCTTTTGCAATAGAAGAGATAAATCATTTGTGATACGAAGGATTTTTAGCATCATCTTTAGGATGAACACAAAGCTAAAGGTCTCCATTTGATGAACCAAACCTCCTGCCCTACATGGAACACGCACATCATCCTCAACAATGCCCAAAACTTCTATGACTGCATCCCACATTGATTCAATGCGAGATAAGGTTGTGTAATGAGATCCCCATCTTGTGTCTCCAGGTCTGACCAACGATGTTTCTTGATTTTTCCCTCTTCCTGTGGGCATCTCACCTCTCTTAATCTTATCCAAAAGATCTTCCTTTTGCTTGTCAAGCAATTTATCCTTCCTCTTGCACGATGAAGTACTGAGATTGGCAATCATTGTCACATATTCAAAAAAAATCCTCCACACCCTTGCAACATCTCGAAACAGCAACAACTACCAACTGCGGTTGGTGGGCAAAGCAGTGGATATAAAAAGCATATGGGTTCTCATCTCGAATTAACTTCTGAAATCCATTGAATTCTCCTCTCATATTAGATGCCCCATCATATCCTTGCCCTCGTAGTCTTGCAACAACTAGACCATGTTTAGCAAAAACCTCCAACAAAGCCTTCTTCAAAGAGGCAGATGTTGTGTCTGGGACATGCTTAATAGCTAAAAATGTTTCAACGGTCTTTCCTTTTTTGTTCAAATACCTGTAGAAGTAGTCAGATAATTAGTTAACCCACTCTACATATAACAAAAGGAAAAACACATAGACACTTAACATGCTTCAATACATACCTGACAACCACGGCCATTTGTTCATTCACCGATATATCACAACACTCATCAATAAGAACAGTGAAAAGACAATCACCCATCTCTTCTTTGATTACTGTGGTGACTACAGTTGCACAATGTTTGACAAGGTCTTTTTGAATTGTCCCGGAAGTCATTTTGGCATTTTGAGGACATAGCTCATCAAATGCAACCTTCACTTCTGGAATTCTTTCTTTGACCCAATCAAGCAACTCTAAAAAATTCCCCTTGTTCAAAGAAGAACTGGATTCATCATGTCCATGAAATGGTTCACCTTGCAATGCTAGATAACTTACAATGCCCAAAGATGTATCCACACGAGTTTCATACTTGACAAGTGAACCTTGGCTGTAAGTTGTAACTTTACTTTTCACACTTGCCCCTTGATTTTTAAAATCATCGCATGCTGTTTTTGATATATTGTGGATGCTACATGGCCCACCAACATGTTTACGAAATGCCGCAACCGCATTTTTCCAACAGTCAAAACCCAATTTGGAGAAGACATCATGCCCAAATTTATCATCTATTCGGTCATGCTTAAAAAGATAGCAACAGAAGCAATAAGCCTTATGTGTTGTTACACTATATTCGAACCAATCAAAATCCTTATACCATTGTGGCGGGAAGCATCTTCCATCTCTATTCGGGGGAAAAGTGCAACTAGTTGGTTGAGTTGCACCCATTCGTATATAAGCAAATCTAACACCATCTCTAATGTTGGGGGCAAAACTATCAAGTGGAATGCGAAGTCCTGGATCACCCTTTATGTAATCTTCACTAAAAATAGTTATACCTTCAATCCCGTGAACTTCAACATTCTCTTCCACTATAGCTTCGGCGGAATCTATAGTTTGTTCTTCCACTTGTTCGGTTGGCATCAAATTTGCATGATCTACTTCCGTGGAAGTCACTTGATCTTGATGATTGACATTTGCTGAAATATTGACACTTTCGCGGGTGCTTAGATTCCTTTTTGAGCTGCTGTCACTAACAATCACTTCAAAATACCTTTTCAAATCTGCAGTGACAAGATTAATATATCACTAAAATCTTCTGGATTGTAACGCTTCAAGATGTTTTTCAAAATTGCTACAAAATTTCAGAAAAATGAGAAATTACCTCTTCCCCTTTTCTTTGAATTTGCTAGTCCCTTCCCCCTTCCTTCCATCTTCTAGAAATCTGGACAGAACAGCGCTGGTTCAGATAATGGAGAATTGACAGAAGAAAAAACGCCAACACCCAACAAAGTTCAGAGTTCGGACCCTACACCCTAGGGATTAACAGAAAAATCCCCGACTCCGGCTCTCGTCGTCGCCCACTGGAGCCGCTGGTGAAGCCGTCGACAGAGCTGCAGCTGCGGCCGCCGCCGGAGCCGCCGCTTGATGCGCCGCTGGAGGCCTGGAGTCGCCGCTTGCTGCGCCGCGGGAGGCCTGGAGCCGCTGCTGAAGGTGCCGCTGTGCAGCAGCCCTCCAAGCCCCCAGCCCATTGCCGCCGTCGACTGCCCGTCGTCGCGTCCGCCTGGTCCTCACGACCTGGCCAGCCGCCGCCGCCGCGCTAGGTTTGGTCGCGTTTGGGTCTGGGTGGGTGTCGCGTTGGTGGGTTTGAGTGGGCTATGTCGAGGCTCTCGAGCGGTCGAGCCGATGTCCAGGTCAAAAGCGACAAATACATAGGTATAATTTTTTTTGCCAAAAATCAAGGTATTGCGGGTGCCATACCCTGCCCACCGGAGCCCTCCGCTAGTGGGCATGGTGGCTTCACACACCTTCGGAGTACTACGACATGAGTTGGCCCAAGACGAGGAGATCTTTGCGGCGAGAGTTCGTGCCTCCAACCTACACAGAACAACTTCGACGCCAATTGGAGAACACCATCCAATGATCCAAGTCCATCGACGCGTACTTCAAGGAGATGAAGATTGCCTTGCGACGAGTCGGCGTGGACGACCCCATTTCGATGAAGTTCCACTTCATGATGGGATTGCACAACAACATCTCCAAGACTATTTTCCTCGAGAACTACAAGTCCATCGACGACTACTACATTGGTGCTCTCAAGGTGGAACAAGAACTCATGAAGGCCAAGGATTCTCCACCCGAAGCAAACTTCACGGCGACCAATCTCCATGAGAATGAGCATGAGGCTAGTACCACCAAGATTTCCAAGCCTGACGAGCTCCAAGATGATGCTCCCAAGTTCGACTTCACCGCCATCCCTCTTTGTGGCATTGATGGTGCTGAGTCTACTTTGACTCTTTTTCAAGACGGTGTGGCGACGAGTACGACTACGGAGACCCTCAAGGACCAAGCTTTGGAGGCAGGCGACAAGGTGGCGAGCGAGGATGATGCTTCCATCTTAGGAGGCGTGAGTGATGATGTGCCATCTTCGGCCTTCATCCACGGTGACGGCGGCGAGATCATCGAGCATGGGATTTTCCCTTCGGTCATGAAGGAGAGTGATGATGTGCCATCTTAGGCCTTCATCCACGGTGACGACGACGAGACGGTTGAGCATGGGATTCTCCCTTCGACCACGGCGATGTATGATGACTTGAGTGACTTTTGCCACCATATTGAGAGTGAGAGTGACTTCACCACTATCCCCATATATGACGAGTTGCCCCAATTCCCATGTGAGGAGAGCCACAACCCACACCACTTGAGTGAGATGAGTGACTCCACCATATGCGACTTTGAGTGCACCTATTTTGAGGGAGTGAGTGAACCACCACATAGAGAGAGTGAGATAGTTAATAGGTCTCGTGAGACCATTTGCATTTCTAACAACTTGACCTCTACCTCTATTGTGTCTTCTCATTTGGTGCTAGGTCCCATTTATGATGACGCGCCGATCCTCGACGACTTCATCATCCCTTTGGACAAGACGATGGCCATGGTGGAATATGATGCACCCCCCACATGGTTCCATCAAGATGAAGATAACCACCATTTGATCTTTCCCACCTCACCTACACCACTTGAGTGGAATGAAAAAGGTAACATAGGTGAAGGTGATGCTCTAGTCCCTCTAGTGGACATTCTTAACATTAATTGCTTGCATCATGTTGTTCCACCTAGTACCTTGCTTCATGCTAGTATGATTTCCCCATGTGATGATTTTCCCATTTATGATGAATATGATGATTCTCATGTGGAGTCTATTAGTAGTGATGCCATGTTACATAGGATTTCTTGTGACAATTCTTTAGGTCACATCATGTTTGATAATCTGCTTGACTTGTCATATGCTCTGCATGAGATCCATCATATGTCTTATTTGAAATCTCTTCATAGTGACTATGCATATGCCGTTAAAATAAACCCAATTTGCACATATGGCATAGATGACATGCCCATGGTTATCGGCACTTGTTTTTCTTGTGATGATATTGATATGCTACCTTTTAATCATTCATCTCATATGCCATGCCATGACCACCTAGCTTTGGATATTCATTGTTTTGGATGTTGTCCATTTTCTCCATATGATGTTTCCGATATTGCTCATGAGGAGACCCCCATAGTTTCCTCATACATGTTAGGAGAATTTGATCAATCCCATTCATTGCATGATCCCAATACTTGTGTGCACCATATGCTCCCATGAACAAACATGCTATTGATGTGCCATATACTTGCATTCTCAATTTGTGTCCCCATCGTGTCATACATAATAACTATTCTTTCATGATGGATGACATGTTCATATACCATGCATCAAATTTCTTTGAGCGATACTTATCTTGTGCTAACTCACATGTGCACATACACATCATGATGGATGATGTGTACATTTACCACGCACACAATTTCTTTGTTTTTTGTCTCTTTTGTGTAGGTGGCCATGAATACTTGTCAACCTCACAATCCCATGAGTTGAAAAAACGAGCTCTAGAGAGCAATGATGACTTGGGATCACGTGGATTGTCTTTCCCACTGCTCTCTTTGCGCAAACAATTCGCGCATTTCTTCTACATGTCCCTCACATGGTTATGGCTTATTGCCCATTATATATCATTTGCCCATCTTGCCATGTTCACTTTTCATGATATGCTCATTCCTATGCCTTTGACATGCATTTGTGACCCATGCTTTGCATTACACATGATGATTGATTCTAGTACTTGTATGTGTATTTGTAAGCTTGGTGGAGATATTGCTTGTTCTTGCCATGTTCCTTTTGTGCACCATTCCTATGATGATACTTTCATCTTGCTTTGTGTTCGTGCTTGTGATATGTCATGTGCATTCCCGATGCCTATTATTTGCTCACATGACATGATTGCCATGATTTCTTCTAGGGTGTTGCATCTTCGCTCCACTAGTTTGCATGACTTGATTACTATGCTTGCTTATGTTGCATCACCAATGACTCATACTTTCTCATTTCATGCGGTTGATGACAACCATCTATATGCTTTGCACATGATTCATATTGCTTCTTGTCATATATCTCCATGTGTTGCCTCTCTCATGCTAGATGACTTGCCATGTATTGAGTGCAACAATGCTTATAGTCTTGCTCATGAGATTGCCCCCATATCATTCTCACATATATTTGGAGATTTTGACATATTCACTTGTGAAGCATGCTTGTCTTACCTCTTTGCACCATATGCCTAGTGCCATGAATATAGCCATTGCTGCATCATATTATTCTTGAGCTTGTTCTTCTAATGGTTATGTGCAAGAGAAGAGAACCATCATGATGGATGATGTGTTTATCTACCATGCCCATACATTCTTTGTTTTGTTTTGTGCATGTGTAGGATACTTGGACTGTGTCGACTTCCACTTCATGTGAGTTAACCATTCGAGCTCTTGAAAGCGAGCCTCATATATTCAACCATGACTCTCTTCTACACCATATAGCCTACCACTTCGGCATTGTGAAGAATGCACAAGGTCATGCCTTCAAGGTGACATCTTTCTTGAGCTTGGATATTGTGGATCATACTACTTGTGTTGCTTGCACCATGAGACTTGTTGGTCATCTTAGACCACTTGATTGCGCACATGTTAGAGATCTTGCTTCGACTTATCATTTTTACATTTCCATGCCTCATGACATATATACCTTGTGTGTTGCATCCAATTCTTGGACTACTTGCTACTATCATATGTTTGGTCGCAACAATGTCACTTCTTCACATATGCCTTGTCCCATTGCTTGTCACATGCTTGACTTGATTGCCTCACACATGATGAACAATTGCTCTTCCTATTATGTTGAGTGCCACACTATATTCACTACACCCTATGCACGTTATGCTTGGATTGTCTTGCACTTGTCCCATGTGTTTAGACACTTCATTTTCTTTGGTGTTGTGAATAATTCTTATTCCTACCATAGACCTTTCCTTGAGTGCTTGATGCTTGTTTGCTATGACCTTGAGGTAGATGCTTATTCTCTTGTCACACATATTTGCATCTCTACCTCACATTTACATGCTTGTTTCCATGATGACCTTGATTTTGCTCAATTCATATGCTTACATGTCATGTCACAATCCTTTGTCACACCCTATGCTATGATTGATGACGACACTTGTTTGGTGAATCACCTCTTGAATGCTTGGTTTTGCACTAACGCTAACCACATTTGTTTTTCCAAGTGTTTGTTCTATTTTCTCCTTTTGAAGGAACCGCAAAACGGTGTGACATTGGCGAGTGCCCATTTCGAGCTACTAGACGATGAGTGCTTGGTGATCGACCACTTCTTCACGGCACCGCCATCTCTTTCCCATGGTGATTTGGTTTTCGATCCGAGGTCGGATCTTTTCCAAGAGGGAGGGGATGATGTGGAGCATCCTATGGTCATCACCATGTCAAGAGTCCATTTGGCAAGTGACACGTGCGACCTCTACTTCTCATACATAAAGGTGAATCTTCTCCTTTACACGTGCTCACTTGACCCCTTCGAGGATGGTATACTACTTGACACTTCTCCCGTGTGCATGCATAGGTATTGTCGAAGCTTCACGGATGTCGAGGAGGAGTGAAAGCTCCAAGGAACAACTACACCATCCGCGAGGGAAGCCTGGAAGCAACGACGGAAGAAGACAGAGCTGCTGAAGCTACAGCGGCCGGACATCCGGGCCAGAGGCCGAACATGCGGCGCCTGTGCAGCCTCCGAGGAGCTGCACCAACAAGACGGCCAAAGGATCAGCGTCCGGACATCCGGCCCGTGTTCCTGGACATCCGGTGCCTCGGCAACCACCGGACATCCGGCGTTCTCCCCCGGAAATCTGGCGCCCCTATCCAGTAGCTTGGCCACTTCGGGCCGGACATCCGGCCAACTGTCCCGGACATCCGGCGTCTCACGAGAGCCCGGGCATCCGGGCCCCAGCCTAGACATCCGGCGCCTGCCTGCGTGCAGAGACGGGCCAGAGGCCCATGTATCCCCTCCTCACTTACCCCTTCGTGGACTAGCCTATATATACTCCATCCCCTTCCTCTAGTTAGGGTTAGCAAAGTGATAGCTCATTTGTATATGAGCTTTGCTCCTACCTCTCTCTACTCTTGAGAGAGAGAGAGAGACCACTACTCCATTGGAGGCCAAGACCTCCATCTAGGAGAAGATCCTGTGGGAAATCATCAAGACCCCCTCGTGGGAAGATCCGTCTAGGATATCATCAAGACCTCCTCTTGAATATGAACCTTACCTTATATCTTTTCATTTGTTGTTCATGTACCTTGTGATCTTGTGTGTTTGATTGTCTAGTGGATGTGTGATTGGACTTGTTCTTGAGTGTTTCCCCTTGTCATTTCTTCCCGTTCTTCCCCGTGTTCTTCGTGTTCTTCGAGGGATCCCACTCCAAACGTGAAAGTTCGGCCTACACCGGGTTAGCCCCGTATCACCAAGTTTCATGATTTTCAGGCTTATTTTGGATTTACAGGAATTAAAAAATGAAGTTTCTCAATTGTTCTGGCTGAGCCACGATGCCTAGATGTTTGAATTTCATTCCCATTTCTTACATTGGACCTAGAAATTCATCCAAGGACACACATGTGATTTTTCAACCAACTTTGGTGCACTGGAGCATGAGCTTGTAGTTCAAATTTAAATTATGCACATTAAATGCCTAGAAATTCAATTAATGTATAAAAAGGCCAAACGAACCCAGAATAATTTCAAAATTTAGCACGATACTTCTATTTGGTCTAATCAGCATGTGTAAAAAAATTAAGGCGGGAGAAGGCAGTGTACATATGTCGTTTCGCACACGGAGGTGACACATTCCCTCTTAGAACCACGAGCCTTCTTGAGAGAAGCTCCGGTTTGCAAGAAGCTTATACCAAAGCTTGTCCCAGTTCGGCCAAAAAAATTACTGCAGCATGTTGGTGCCATGTCACGACACCATGCCAAGTTTCATGATTTTTAGGCGTGTTTTGGATTTACATGAATTAAAAAACCAAGTTTCTCAATCTTTCCGCTTGAGCCAAGACGTCCAGATGTTTGAATTTCATTCTCATTTCTTGCATGGGACCTAGAAATTCACCCAAGGACACACATGTAATTTTTCAACCAACTTGGGTGCACTGGAGCATGTGCTTGTAGTTCAAACTTGAATTATGCACATTAAATGCCCAGAAATTCAATTAATGTATAAAAAAGGGTAAACGAACCCGGAATAATTCCAAAATTTAGCATGATACTTCTATTTGGTCTAATCTGCCTATGTAAAAAAATGAAGGCGGGAGAAGGCAGTGTACGTATGTCGTTTCACACACGGAGGTGACACGTTCCCTCTTAGAACCACGAGCCTTCTTGAGAGAAGCTCCGGCTTGCAAGAAGCTTCTACCAAAGCTTGTCCCAATTCGGCCAAAAAAATTACCGCAGCATGTTGGTGCCATGTCATGACACCATGCCAAGTTTCATGATTTTCAAGTGTCTTTTGGATTTACATTAATTCAAAAACCAATTTTCTCAATCTTTCCAGCCGAGCCATGATGCCCAGATGTTTGAATTTTATGTCATTTCTTGCATGGGACCTAAAAAGTCACCCAAGGACACACATGTGATTTTTCAACCAACTTTGGTGCAGTAGAACATGTGCTTGTAGGTCAAATTTGAATTACGCACACTAAATGACCAGAAAATCAATTAATGTATAAAAAAGGCCAAACGAACCCGGAATAATTCCAAAATTTAGCATGATACTTCTATTTGTTCTAATCTGCATGTGTAAATAAATTAAGGCGAGAGAAGGCAGTGTACATATGTCATTTCGCATACGGAGGTGACACATTCCCTCTTGGAACCACGAGCCTTCTTGAGAGATGCTCTGATTTGCAAGAAGCTTATACCAAAGCTTGTCCAATTCGGCCAAAAAATTGACCGCAGCATGTTGGTGCCATGTCATGACACCATGTCAAGTTTCATGATTTTTAGGCGTGTTTTGGATTTACATGAATTAAGAAAAGCAAGTTTCTCAATCTTTCCGGCCGAGCCACGACGCCCAGATGTTTGAATTTCATTCCATTTCTTGCATGGGACCTAGAAATTCACCCAAGGACACACATGTGATTTTTCAACCAACTTTGGTGCATTGGAGCATGTGCTTGTAGTTCAAATTTGAATTATGCACATTAAATTACCAGAAATTCAATTAATGTATACGAAAGTCCAAATGAACCCGGAATAATTCCAAATTTTAACAGGGCACTCATATATTTCTATGTTGCCTTTGTAAAAAAACAAGGGGGAGGCAGCGTATATCATTTCGAACACAAAGGTGACACGTCCCCCTTCAGGATCCACGAGTCTTCTCGAGAGAAGCTCCGGTTTGCAAGAAGCTTATATAAAAAACTTGTCCAAATGCGGCCAATTTTTTACCACCGCATGTTGGTGCCACGAAATGACACCATGCCAAGTTTCATGATTTTCAGGCGAGGTTTGAATTTCCAGCAATTTAAAAACCAAGTTTTTCAATGTTCCCATTCGAGCAATGACGCCTAGATGTTTGAATTTGATTCGCATTTCTTGCATGGGACCTATAAATTCACCCAAAGACACACATGTGATTTTTCAACAAACTTTGGTGCACTAGAGCATGTGCTTGTACTACCTCTCTCTCAGTTTACAGGGCATGCACGTACCCCTAGGTTGTCAATTTGACCAACCTAATACAAGTCATATATTACAAAAAATATACCAATATAAACTTCAGATGTTCTATTTTCCAAAGGTATCACTTTTTTGTTATATAGTTTATATTAGGATGATAAAATTGGCAACCTAGGTATACGCGTAGGACTTGTAAACTGAGACGGAGGGAGTAGTTCAAATTTTAATTATGCACATTAAATGCTGAGAAACTCAATTAATCCATAAAAATGACGAACAAACCCGGAATAGTTCCAAATTTAAAAACAACACTCATTTAGTTGCATGTTCATTGTACATAAATGTTTTAGCAATTGAAACACCATCCTTTCCCTCCGTAACACAATTTTCTCTTTCAAAACCTAATGAAAAAAAATCAGGTATACCACAAACAATTTATTAGAAAGAATTAGAAGAACTTTCTCTCTTGGACGAGATGATAAAAGGGAAACTAAAGACACATGTACAAAAACCTCCTTGTGGGATGCGATGTAAAATATCTTGGCGCACCGTCTTGTTTAGCTTACGCAGGAAGCTTCATCGTCTATAGTCCACTGCCCCCGCTTGAACCACACTTGGTTACCAGTTTCTCGCGGCACCGAGTGAAATGTTTTTGCCACCGCGAAAATATCCTTCTCCCCACCACCTCCCTCCCACCAAAATCCAGATCTAACTACTCCCTCCGTTCGAAATTACTTGTCTTGGAAATGGATGTATCTAGAACTAAAATACATCTAGATACATCTATTTTCGACACAAGTAATTCCGAACGGAGGAAGTAGTTACTAACCTTCCACAAAATCCACCCTCCTGGTGAATCGCGGCTGGGGTGGATCGATCGGCAGACGATTAAGGATGCGTTTGGTTGAAGGTATCGTATGAATGGGTTGGGACCGTTCAATTTTTTTGGGATTGAACCATTCAATTCATGTGTTTGGCTGAATATAAGTGGTGTGTTAATTATTTAGGATGGGACCACCAGTCATACTCACATAGTCATGCATGCAAAAGGTGGCCATTTGATTCGACCGATTTGGTTGGGTAGAACGGTTCAGCATCTTCAAGGCATATTCTCTTTTTTTGGCTCGAACCATTCATGTGCTTTATAACCAAACATGTCTATTTTCTGAACGATCCCAACCCATTCATGACCGCCCTTGCAACCAAACGCACCCTAAACTGCTGTCCCGTGGCCCCCAGTTGTCAGGTACAAACATATAGTCGGTTTGCATTCTTGGCTTGCCATCACAGCCCTGCACATCCCCGACCCAAACCCCTCTGGCCACTTTTTTTTTCCTCTGACGTTTTCTTCTTGCCCAGTCTTCCCCTGCTCGTCTTGCCGCCACTGGCCTCTCCTCCACCGAAGCACCACCTTGCCACCGCCCCCATCTAGATCCGAATCCAGCAACCTTCGGGTCTATCTCTCCCCAACGAACCAATCGAGCTGGTGCCCCGGCAAACCCTAGGTTTGAACACCAGCGCTACCTCCGGTTCTCGCCACCGCTCCTCCGGCCGCCACTAGCTCCGTTCTCCTCAGCCCGATTTCTCTGCAGCGTGCGTATCCCTTGCGCCGCCCGCTGCGAATCTGATCAAAGGTTTCTTTGATTTGAGAGGGGGTGCGGTGGTCGGAGACTCAGATTTCTGTGGGGGCGGTGCATCTTCCTGCTGCTGGTAGAGGGCGCTGCCGCCATCGCTGCATGGGCCGTCCGTCTTGGTCTTCTTTCGGTTTCGGTTCGGCTACTACGGCAGTCTACGTCCAGATTGGTGTGTTACTGTGTTCCTTTTCCTTCATCGTCGGCTCTTCTTTGTTTGTTTGGGATTGTCATGTACTGTTGTTGCGGTGGTGCTTGCACGTGCGGTGTCGTTTGATTGGGCGCCATGATTTTTGGGTTATGGGTGGAATGGCGGAGTCTTCGTGTAGGGCTTGGCTTCCTGATGTTGGTGCGGCCGATTGGGTTCTGGATTGCATGGAGCGCATTCATTGTTCCGCATCGTCTGGTGAGGTTTTCGTGTTTACCTTGCCGCGGGAGTAAATAGCATAAAACTACTACTTACAGGCTACGGTTTCAAAAAACTACCGATTTTTAATTTTTCGCTGATAACTACCAAGTCAAGGGTTGGCTGTTTCAAAAAACCCTAATAACTCGTTGCTAGTGACTTAAACCGTTTTATGACAGGTCGGACCCACTCCTAAATAATCCGTTTGTTTGACCGTTTTGTTTGACCGTTAACTTACATGTGGGACCCACATGTAAGTTCTCTCTTCTTCCTCTTATCTTTTATCCTCTTCCTTCTCCTGACCAAGGCCAAAGCTCCACCACCCGCTGCACGCAAACCATGGCCGACCGCGGGAAGGAGCGCCGCGCGGAGGACCAGCTGCCACCCAGCAGCACGGGCCGCCACCAACTGCTCGCCATGGCCGGGGGCAGGGACTCGGCCCGCCGCGTCCAGGGGCATGGGCCGCCGCCATCCTTGCGCCATGGCCAGGGCCGCCGCCAGCCGAGCTCCATGGCCACGGGCTCAGGTCGCCACGCCCAGGAAAGGGAGAGAGAGAGAGAGATAGGCCGTGCGGCGAGGGAGCTCGTCGGCAGGAGGAGGTCGCGGCCGCCACGCACGCTGGAAGGGAGCTCCGCGGCGGCGCCCATCGGACGGGCGACGGGAGGGATCTCCGCAGCGGCGCCATGGCTTCTGGCCGGCGCGCTCTTTACGGCGGCTGCTGGCCGGCGGGCACGGTGACGGGCGCGCTCCTCTCGATCTTGAGCACGGGAGAGCGCACACAGAGGAGCAAGGGCCCGATTGCTTTTTCCATAAAACATTCAGGGACCCGATTGCTTTTTTAAAAAGTTACAGGGACCCGATTGCTTTTCTAAAAAACTTACAGAAATACTGACATGTGGGCCCTACATGTAAGGTAACAGTCAAATAAACGGTCAAACAAACGGTTCTCTTACGTGCGGGTCCCAACTGTCATAATCACGATCAATTTTAAAGCACCAAGTGATTATGGTTTTTTTGAAACAGCCAACCCCTGACTTTTTAGTTATCAGCGAAAAATTAAAAACCAGTAGTTTTTTGAAACCCTAACCTGTAAAGTAGTAGTTTTATGCTATTTACTCTTGCTACGGTGATGGGCTATGGCTTTACTTTGTTGGTGAGGCTCGGCTGTAGTGGCGGGGGTGGGTTTGGCTGGTGTGGTCTGGTGTGAATCAGGCCATTTCCTTCCAACTTATTCTATCTGTTGTGATGTCCATGGCTGAGAGATCGTATTGATTTGTCTGGCTCTTAAGCTAGCTGCATGGAGTACTTTAGTTTACAAGTTTTACACATTGTTCATATGCTGATTTAAAAGGTACTCTGTATTGATGATGGCTAAGAATAAAAGAAAACATACAGATGAAAATTTCCTAAAATTGAAACTGCTATAAATTTTATGTCGCTGCAGGATTCCTTTTTTTCTTTACAGCTGAGGGATAATCTCATATCCCCATACAGTTGACTTTTCTTTACTGCTGCAGGCTATGAATTCTTTTCAATTTTGCAATATAGTTGACTTTTCTAGTTTTCTCTTTCCTTATGTTCTATGTCTGATATATATAGGATGCTGATATTTAGCATGCACCAAAAAGGTTAAATTCCTTCAGAACTTGTAGATTTGTTAGGAAACAATATGTCTCTGAAAATAATGTGAAAGCATTAACCATAAAGATTTGCCATCACTATTTTCTTATACGACTATTTGTAGTTTGGTCACTTCCCAACATACAAATATCTCGGCACTATTGTAGGGGAAATATGTAGGTTGCAGGACCTTTAGTGTTCCCAACCTTTACTATAAGTACGTATGTTTCAATTTGTTTGTATACTCTTTATTAATTCATAAAATTCCAATGATGTAGCTACCTATAACATTTGATATTCATTTAATTCTGTGGTTACGTCTATGTATATATGTTTGAACAGTGATTACTGTATAGGCTATAGTTTTCTGTTTCGTATATATCATGGATCTATTTTTCTCAACTACTCTTTGAAACACAATTATCCTTTCAGTTATGCCAAGTCAAAATCTCAAAGTCTCTTCGACGTGAATTGCTAAAAAAATGACCAGAAGGGCACAACAGACAGTTTATTGGGTATGCCTCTTTCACACATATTAAACTGTATAAATCATATATTTGTATGATTTGTATTTCCCCGCAAAAAAGTATGATTAGTATTAGTGGTCTGATTAAAAAGCATCCCTTAATTTGTTTGGAAAATAGTTTTCACTGTTGTCATATTTTGATAAGATTGAAATTTATCTTAAAAATGCTTACACGTTTATTTTACGAAAGGTATTCCAGTTCTTGCTATGTCTAATAAAGCTTTTCAAAGTTGTATTGCTGTAACTTTACTCTCCTATGCAAATTATGCACTCCAATTAAAGAAACCATTTGTTGTTGCTAACCACAGTTAGTGTACTGCACACCATGTTTGTGTACAATTTCTGAAGTTTCTGAGAAACTGTGCGTGGGTCTCTATGTTTCCTAGAATTTTCAGTTTAGGTGATGTCTCTTCCTCTCCCCATTGCTTCTAAAGCATTTTGTCAGTACCAACTTCTTCGACCATTCACAAGTTCGTAGGATAGCATTCTATGCTAAATAACTCAGCCCATGTACAGAACATGTATGGCTTAACTTCAAAGTGTATATGATTATCAACAGTAAGTTAATTAGTGCTACATTTTACATTAAGTTAGTCTATGCAAATCCTTTAGGTCACTGTTAAGATCACGCATGTGGTGATTTTTAGCTTTTAATGATAGAAGCTTTTAGCTATTAGCCTATTACGTCAATTGGTCCCATCTGAACCTAATAAGCTATGGGTTACAGAACACCAAAAAAACCTTACTACTAACCAGATTGAAGAGATCACACTAGGTTGTGGCGTATAGGTAAGCAACACCATATGCTACCTCCTTATTCCATTTTGTTAATGTTTAGGTGTAGTATTTCATTATTGGATTAAAGCTCTTTGGTCCCTTTTACGTCGTATACAGTTGGCCCTATTACTGCATAGGTGAGTAGTATTTTTATTTTTCCTCTGCTATATTTGAAGTGCCAAGCTTTCTCTGCATTTTGCAAGGATGGACCATTGCAAAATATGAAATCAAACTGCTATATGCTTACGTTCTTTATCTCTGTTTTAATCTATCTAAGTGGGTCATATATATGCAGGGTCGAATTGTGTTGTTGTTGATGGTTCTTAGGTCAATCTGTATTATAACTGCATGAATATCATAGCCTTCTGTGCATTTTATACTAGGATTTTAATTGTTACAAATTATACTCTTTTTTTCAGCATTACTTCGCTTTTATGCCATCGCCATCTAGCAGATTGAGGAGGAACGTGTATAATGTGATTATTTGTACTACTTAATACCACAATCTTCACTTGTATGGTTCACACGCAGTAATATTTCCTGACAAATTATTTTGTGCAAAATAATAGTATACTGTATTAGATTACAAGTTGTTGTCCATAACTAAGTTTTCCTTGCGGATTATTCCTCTGTGGTTTGATTACAGAGTACAGCTTAACATGATTTTATTCAGTTTGGTTGGCAGTTTTCTTGGAGGTTTTATTTCAGCACGACACATAGTAAATATGACCATGGCCCCTTCTTTCAAAGTTAACCATCATTTGCCGACTTCAGGTTCTGATTTATAGCGTTGGCAAAATACACCAATGTTGTTCTTCCATGTGAAATGTTCTACACTCCAAAATACGCCAAGGTTATGATTTATAGCGGATGTCTCTTTTTCCTTTCTTTTCCTTTCTTTTGAGATAAATGTTGTTTTATTTCTCTTCCAATAATGTATGTATGGATGTTGGAATTTCGTTGTGAACTGAAGAAGCATCTAAGGGTTGTATCTTCTATCTTTCAAACAGTCAAACCACTGTGTACATATATCCATGAAAAATGTTGGTGACCTCTACTTTCAGTTTCTGTTCATTTTCTTGCGATTGCCATATATGTTGTCCTATGCCATATAACGAACCAAAAGAAGTTATTTCACTTGAAGGACAACCTGTACCGTTTTGGTTCTTCTTCCTATTTCAAACTGAGCACATCGATCAAGTGTTGTGTCCCTCGCAAAAAAAAATTCCAAGTTTTGTGTACTGTCTTGCAAAGTATGCAAATGACTACTCTGCTGCAACTGTAGTGTTAATGTGCTCTGTCTCTATTTCATAGGAGAGGCGGTGAAGTAGTCAACTGAATACTCTGCATAATTTACAAGTCTGCTGCTGGAGGTAGCTGTGGTGTTATTCATGCGGAAAAGAAACATTTTTCTGCACACCACTGATGATATCTTGGGAGTTAACGGACATGATCCAGTTGGTACAACAGACGGCCATATAGTTTGACTAATTCGTTATGTTTTACAAACTATACTGTTCTTTATTAATGCGATCTTTATTTTATCATTTGGGACAACATTTTACCAGCAAAAAACGCTCAGTGTAGATGTAGGCACATAACAAAATTTTCAAAGAACAGTATGTTCAGTGTTCAAAATTTTCAAAATAAGTGTCTACATTTGTAGAGGTCTGCTGTTCTCCTCATGTTCATATCATTGTGCATAAGATAAAGGAAAGTTGGATTGTTTAAATTTCTGTAGAACTACTCAGTCACTTAGTCAGCTTCCCAGTTGTACACAATGTTTGTGTGTTATTGTACTAAAATCTGCATGTTGTTGGGCTATCGAGAATATTGATGGCTTGAGGATTTACATTGTGTTTGGTGAAGGAACAACAAACTTGGGCATCCTTAATAAAACTACACCTCTTCCATTATGCTTTGACGCAAGTTCGGATGAAAAGACCATCCAACGTTTTCAATCAAGAAGAACATGATCACAAATAATATCAGTTATGCATTTTGGTGGACTTGCTAACTTTATGCTGTCTTTTATGGATGCTATCTTCACCCTTGATTATTATGGATCCACAATGCCTACTACACACATGGAGGAAACGACAGAAGGACCGCTCTTGTGTGTAATCTGCATGCAGAGATGTTTAATATACCTAATATTAGTTCATTTCATATACAGATGATCAACAATGGGTGGTATGATCAGAAGGTCCATTTTTCTCCGTTTTATACAAGGTTTTGGGGGAAAGGCATAAGCCCTATCCAGGTGGTGTTGGGTTTCTACAAGAAACAAACGACAGAGAATAAACGGCGCGGCAAAGCGTGCATGCCCTTCTAGTTTCCACTGTTCCTCCTAGCTTTCCAAGTTCAAACCTTCACTGCTGCTTACTGACAGTTTAGCCTCCTCGCCGACGACCCTCCTTCTTGCAGCGCTGCCTCCTCGCTGGCTACCCTTCTTCTTGCAGCGCCGCCTCCTCACCTGTAACACCCGGATGATTAAGCAACAGTGATCACCTCGGTTACTGTGGCTAACCTCACGTTGATTCGAACCCGGTCTACAAATAAATTCAAAACAAAACCAAAGATAAAAGTTTTCTGAAACGAAAACTAAATTGTTCGGGGGTTGTCTAAAATAGCAAACCTAATTATGGTGGGGTGCACAAATTTTTGTAAAATGTTTTGGCATTTTAATTAAACTAAAACAGAAAGCAGAAAAAGAAAAATAATAAAAGAAAAGAAAGGAAGAAAAAAAGGGGAGGGAACCTCCCCTGGCCCATCTGGGCCAGCCCTTCCCCCGGCCCAGCCAGCCCCCCGAAGCCCCACCCCACCTGGCCCCTGGCCTGGCCCAACTTCCCCCCCCTGGGCCGGCCCAAC